>NC_057795.1:389457204-389570171 GCF_018294505.1 Triticum aestivum | reverse complement strand
AAAACTCATTGTTCATCCAGAGGCAGCATTGATCGGCTTCAGTTAGAAGCAGTAGCGAAGGAATCGCTCGATCGGGTTCAGTTAACAGCCATCGATCGATCGCTCGGGTTCAGTAACGCGTAGCCTGCAGTGCAATCGCTCGGGTTCAGTTAGAGCCCAATGCCTCACTCGGGTTCAATTAGAGCCAACGCCTCACACACACGTGCATACGTGTATGAGAGAAATGTGCATCGCTCGGCCCCCGACCACCCACCGTAACTGGGAACTCCCCAAAATTTTCCTCGCCCTCGCTTCTACCATGGTTTTTTCTGTCATGGGCGGCCCAAAAAATGTCATGCAGCTGCGTCTCCAGCCCACCCAGGATGAAAAGCCTATTTTCTGTCATGATTTTTTGTCATAGAAGTAGGAGCCCATCACATCTATGATGATACCGGGTTTTGTCACAATTATCGTCATAGAAGTGTCATAAGTACGACAGAATTTTTTCCGTTCAGCCCAAAATGTCACGGATGTGTCTTTTTTTGTAGTGTATGGAATAGGCTTTCCTTTTCTTTTGCAAGCTTGACCGTCAAGAAAATTATTAAAAGGAAGGAGAGGATTTATTACCATCTATATGCGGCCACTAGCTAGCTATATATAGAGGCGCTAAGCACGTACGCAAGGGGGGGGGACCAATTCGGAGGGAGACCCGCCCCTTGCGGCAACATCAAGGAGACCGAAGAGAAAACACCTAATGAATCATGCACCAGAAGAAGGCACAGAGGAGGAGAGGCCGCGCCCTCGGCGGCGGCGCACTTAGCCCTATCTGGCCATTGTTGCAATATGGTAGAGCGTACGTAAAGGAGCACACCCATGGAAGGTGGCATGCACTAATACGAAGCCTATGCATACAAAGCCTACGCGGGAAGCAATACAGAGCATAGCTCAGGTAAGATACATATGTCTATAACTCTCATGTACGCAGGAGAAATACATGCAATCAAAGAGAAGATGAGGAGGAAGAAGGCACACGGGGGAGGCAACAAACAAACCCCACACAGACAACGAGAGGGTCGCTATGCACACGGCAGCCGCGGAAGATGCATATGAGGTGCTGAACCACGGCAGCAGCGGCAACATGCTGCAGCGTCTCAGGGCAGGGATCTCACCACGCTGAGCTCGCGATGCATGCATGTGCAACAATCCTCTTGGTACGTATAATCTTTTTCTTAGCAGGTTACATGGAGAAGGAGATGCTGCCACCGTGCCATGGAGAATGGAGCAGTGGAGCTCGCCAAGGCGATGCCCAACGCCAACAATCAACCCGGTGCCGTGGAGAATCATGGCGGAGAGATCACAAGGAGGACGCTCACGGTCTACTTCATCATGCTAGGAGGGACGGAGGCGTGGCGCTCGCATGGAGGCCATTCTGTGGAGAATTGCATCGTGGAGCTCGAGGGACGCCACCGACATTCACTTCATCAAGATCGTGGATGGACGGAGTTCACTAGGACGATGCCCGTCGTTTTCTTTATCAAGATGGAGCCATGGAGGATGATGCCCATCATCTTCTTCATCAAGATGGTGCCATGCAGCTCGGAGGCGTGAAGCTCGTGGGGATGCTGCCACCATGCTGCGGAGGATGGCGACTCAGAGCTTTCTAGGACAACGTCATTGTCTTCTTCATCAAACTAGTGCTATGGAGGACGGATGTGTGGAGCTACGAAGGATGCCGCTGCCGTGTCGTGATGGATGGAGACACCGAGCTCACTAGGACGACGCCCATCGTCGACATTATCAAGCTGGTGCTGCGGTGGACGAAGGCATGGAGCTCGCGGCACGACGTCCACCGTCTACCTCATCAAGACGGAGCCCGTGACCCGGAGCCCATGAAGATGACACACGCCCCCAGTGTTGCCCGCAACATGCAGCCCATGATATGAAGAAGATGGTGCTACGTGATGACATGTCTTCACCGACCCTTACCACCATCCTGCGATGTGTTTCCTTTGTCTTGGTGGACCAGCAAATACGGCGTCCAGCCGAGATGAGGTGCACTCTTCATGGCGTACATGTCTCAGCATACATGCCGCATGCTCCTTGTCTTAGCAGACCACTGAATATGGAATCTAGCAAGGATGGGGCATCAACCACGCCCTTCCATGATGTCACCTTTCTTCGACACCGTGATGCTTTGCCCTTGTCTTGGTGGACCACCGAATACATCGTCCAGGCAAGATGAGGTGCACCCTTCATTGCATCAGGTCTCGTTTGTCGTACTGGTGGCGTGATCGTTGTCTTAGCAGACCACCGAATACAACGTCTAGCTGAGACGGGGCATCAACCATGCCCCTCCATGATATTACTTTTCTTCGGCCCTGCGACGTGATCCTTGTTTTGGCAGACCACCGAATATAGCGTCTAGCCAAGACGAGGCATCCACCACGCCCCTGTAAGATGTTACTTTGCACGGTCTCGTGAGGCGGAGTAGAGACTAGGCACCAACCACACCGGCAATGTTGATGCGATCAGCCGTTGGTTTCACACCGACGCTGGTCTCCACAAAAGAATACTCCCGCAAGGTAACCCCTTGCGTACCCGACGAAGCCTCTATATCATCAATAAGTCCGAGCCAAGCAGGATCCATGCTACTCCAACACCGACTACATCAACACTGTCTAGACCGACAAGGCACGACGGCGAGGGTGGCTGTGGCTAGCACAAAGCCATGTTTTGAGCGACACGTGTACCGACGAGGACACGGGCTTTGCCGCTGCCCACATCTACACACACCATCATCATCATGCATGGACAATGCAAAAGGGAAGACTACGAAGCCGACCACATATCTTAATCAGAGGTATCTCGCGAAGAAACCCGCGGGAGTAATTAACCAGGAGCCTTCCGAGGCCCTGGGAACTAGGAGATCGCACATCACTGCAGTCCGGCTGGCCACGCTAGTAGGCCACAGAGAGGATTCATTTTATGGGATCTTGTAATTTTGTTTATCCGATGAGGTTAATGAAATACTTGTTTCCTGCACCCCTTTTTGTTGTGTACTATGGTACACTGGAACACCCACATTTTATTTTCCCCGGCACATGAGACAAATCAAACTCCTTCTCTTCTCTTCTCCTGGAGTGCTTATAAGATTTTTCTCATGTCAAACAATTATTTTTGGTAGACCTTTCTTGAACACTGTCAATGCTAAGATAGATTGTAAAAAATAAACTGTTAGTGTAAATTTCCCGCATGTGTCTTAGAAATTTAATTTCTCTAAATTTCATAGACAACCTCATGATAAAGAATTGCCTATTAAAGATGAAATTATTGGTCTTGCTTATATTGCTATGCCTCCTACTAATCCTTTAGAACAATATTTGCTAGACCATGAAAATGACATGTTCATGAATGAAAGAAATGAAATAGATGAAATATTCTTTAAACAAATGTCTGTTTTGAAAAACAACTTGCCTTTTGAGACTCTTGGAGATCCTCTACCACCCAAGAGTGATCCCATGTTAGAGCTTAAACAATTACCTGATACTTTGAAATATGCTTATCTTGATGAAAATAAAATATATCCTATTATTATTAGTGCTAACCTTTCAGAGCATGAAGAAAATAAATTATTGAAAACTCTGAAGAAGCTCCATGCTGCTTTTGGATATACTCTGGATGATCTTAAGGGCATTAGCCCCACTCTATGTCAACATAAAATTAATATGGAACCTGATCCTAAACCAGTTGTTGATCATCAATGACGGTTAAAACCTAAGATGAAAGAAGTGGTAAGAAATAAAATATTAAAACTTATGGAAGCAGGTATAATTGATCCCATTGCTGATAGTAGATGGGTATGTCATGTTCATTGTGTCCCCAAGAAGGGAGCTATTACTATTATGCCTAATGATAAAAATGAATTGATTCCACAAAGAATCGTTACATGTTATAGCATGGTTATTGAGTTTAGAAAGTTAAATAAAGCTACTAGGACAGATCATTATCCTCTACCTTTTATCGACCAAATGCTTGAAAGATTGTCAAAACATACGCACTTTTGCTTTCTAGATGGTTATTCTAGTTTTTCTCAAATACCTGTATCACAAGAGGATCAAGAAAAAACTACTTTTACATGCCCTTTTGGTACCTTTGCTTATAGATGTATGCCATTTGGTTTATGCAATGCACCTGCTACTTTTAAAATATGTATGGATGCTATATTCTCTGACTTCTGTGAAAAGATTGTTGAGGTTTTCATGGATGATTTCTCCGTTTACGGAACTTATTTTGATGATTGCTTGAGCAACCTTGATCGAGTTTTGCAGATATGTGAAGAAACTAATCTTGTCTTGAATTAGGAGAAGTACCACTTTATGGTTAATGAAGGTATTGTTTTGGGGCATAAATCTTCAAAAGAGGTATTGAAGTTGATAAAGCTAAAGTTGATGCTATTGAAAAAATTCTGTGTCCTAAAGATATCAAAGGTATAAGAAGTTTCCTTGGTCATGCTGGTTTCTATAGGAGATTTATTAAATACTCCTCTAAAATTTCTAGGCCTCTCACTAATCTCTTGCAAAAAGTTGTCCCATTTGCTTTTGATGATGACTGTTAGAAGCATTTGAAATACTTAAGAAAGCCTTAATTTCTGCACCTATTGTTCAACCACCTGACTTGAATCTACCCTTTGAAATTACGTGTTATGCTAGTGATTATGCTGTTGGTGTTGTTCTAGGACAAAGAGTGGATAAGAAATTAAATGTTATTCATTATGCTAGTAAAACTCTAGACAATGCTCAAAGAAATTATGCTACTACTGAAAAAGAATTTTTAGCAGTTAATTTGCTTATGATAAGTTTAGATCTTATTTTGTTGATTCCAAAGTTACCGTTCACACTGATCATGCTGCTATTAAATACCTTATGGAAAAGAAAGATGCTAAACCTAGACTTATAAGATGGGTTCTCTTGCTACAAGAATTTGATTTGCATATTATTGATAGAAAAGGAGCTAAGAACCCCGTAGCCGATAACTTGTCTAGGTTAGAGAATTTTCTTGATGACCCACAACCTATTGATGATAGCTTTCTTGTTGAACAATTAGCTGACATAAATGCTTCTCGTAGTACTCCATGGTATGTTGATTATGCTAATTACATGGTTGCTAAATTTATACCACCTAGCTTCACATACCAACAAAATAAAAGAAAATTCTATGATTTAAGACATTGCTTCTGGGATGACCCACATATTTATAAAGAAGGAGTAGATGGTGTTATTAGATGTTGTGTACCTGAGCATGAACAGGAACAAATCCTAGGCAAGTGTCACTCCGAGGCTTATGGAGGACACCTTGCTGGAGATAGAACTGCACACAAGGTATTACAATGTGGTTTTTATTGTCCTACTCTCTTCAAGGATGCTTGTAAGTTTGTCTTGTCTTGTGATGAATGTCAAAGAATTGGTAATATTGGTAGACGCCAGGAAATGCCTATGAACTATTCACTTGTTATTGAACCATTTGATGTTTGGGGATTTGATTATATGGGACCTTTTCCTTCCTCTAATGGGTATACACATATTTTGGTTGCTGTTGATTACGTTACTAAGTGGGTAGAATCTATTCCAACTAGTAGTGCTGATCATAACACTTCCATTAAAATGCTTAGATAAGTTAATTTCCCGAGGTTTGGAGTCCCTAGATATTTAATTACTGATGATGGTTCACACTTTATTCATGGTGCTTTTCGTAAATTGCTTGCTAAGTATGATGTTAACCATAGAATTGCATCTCCATATCACCCTCAGTCTAGCGGGCAAGTATAGTTGAGTAATAGAGAAATAAAATTAATCTTGCAAAAGACTACCGATAGATCTCGAAAGAATTGCCTTAAGAAACTTGATGATGCACTTTTGTCTTATAGAACTGCTTATAAGAACCCTATGGGTATGTCTCCATATAAAATGGTTTATGGAAAGGCATGTCATTTACCTCTTGAACTAGAACATAAAGCCTATTTGGCAATTAAAGAGCTCAACTATGATTTCAAACTTGTTGGTGAGAAGAGGTTGTTTGACATTAGCTCAATTGATGAATGGAGAACCCAAGCCTTTGAAAATGCTAAGATGTTTAAAGAAAAAGTTAAAAGATGGCATGATAAAAGAATACAAAAGCGTGAATTCAATGTAGGTGACCATGTCTTGCTATACAATTCTCGTTTAAGTTTTTTTGCAGGAAAACTTCTCTCTAAATGGGAAGGGCCTTACATTGTCGAGGAGGTTTATCATTCTGGTGCCATCAAGATCAACAACACCGAAGGCAATAATCGGAAGGTGGTAAACGGGCAAAGAATCAAACATTATATCTCCGGTACTCCCATAAATGTTAAAACCAATATTATTAATCCCATACCACCGGAGGAGTACATAAGGGAAACCTACTAGAACACGCGCGAACTCCAAAAAGGAATAGGTATGTCATACGGTAAGTAAACCGACTCCAAAACTTTTCCAATGGAAATTTTACTCCATTTTGGAATATTTAAAAAACTAAAAAATAAATAAAAAGTAGTCCAAAAAGTGCACGAGGAGGCGACAAGCCCTGGAGGGCGTGCCCTACCCCCCTGGGTGCGCCCCCAGGCTTGTGGTCACCTTGTGTGCCCTCTGCTCTCTGTTTTCTTGCACAATACTTCTTTTGGTCGGTAAAAAATCATTATATAATCTCCCGAGGTTTTGACCTCCGTACCACGGCAACTTCCTCTATTCTTGTTTCGAGCTGTTTTTCTAACAGATCTAGATCATCATGACGTCCCCATGCGCTCCGAATGACAAGTTATCTGAGAAGGTCATCAACCCCTACCTCGAGGAGGTGTTGCATCACCCTCAATCCATTGAGATGCGTGAGGGGGTGTTGCACATCTGGGACGTTCAAGGGCCAAAGAAGACTAGAAGCATGGAGACCAGGCTCGAAGCGATGGAGCAACAAGTTTTCAAGTGCCAAGGGATGGTGGAACGAGGACACAACACCAATCATTTGATGATCGCGAAATTTACCAATGATCACAAGTTGGATGCCAAGAACATAGGGGAGGCCATCTTCAAGCTTCAGGAGAAAATCGAACATCTCCAAGCACGGATCTATGACTTGGAAAACCAAAACTGTATGAATACAGATTTAAGAGGATGAGTTTGTTGCAGATTTGAGGATCCCGGAGACTCATTCATCTTTCTATGATGGTGAACATATGCCTTGGAAGACGGAGGACAAGCCTCCCACATCAACATCATCACCACCTCTGAGGAAGGAGACTTGAGTACATGGGTATGTACACTCCCCTTGGCATGTGCCAAGCTTGGGGGAGGTGTCCTAGTATTGTATCACCATCACATCTTTAACTTTATCGTTTTTCTTAGTTCACTCCTTTTGGTTATATCTTGGTTTAGTGAAATAAAGTTTTTAGTATGATCTAGCTTTGAGTTTTGCTTTGAGTTCCCTCTATGTAATCGAGTCCGAGAGTGGTATAATAAAGAGTAGTTTTGAGTTGAGGGCTTTGCTTTCTTGCTATGATCTTGAAAAAAGGAAAAAAGAATAAAGGAAGTAAAAAGATTATATAGCAATCTTGTGGAGAGTGATGACTTCACATATAAAGAGTATGATGAATAAAACTTGTTGTGAGTTGACAAACATAGTGTCTGTCATTGTTGCAATTAAAAGGAAGTAATAATGATAGAGAGGTGCACATATAAATATATTATCTTGGACATCTTTTATGATTGTGAGCACTCATTAAAATATTATATGATAAAAGGTTGATGTTGGACAAGGAAGACAACATAGCGAATTATGTTTGCTTATTTTCGAATAAAAGTTATATCGGCATGGATCCTCTAACATGTGACGCTTGCTTCCACCTCATACTAGCCAAAATTTCCACACCAAGTAGAGATACTAATTATGCATCCAAACGCCCTTAACCCGGTTTTGCCATGAGAGTCCACTATACCTACCTGTGGATTGAGTAAGATCCTTCAAGTAAGTTGTCATCGGTGCAAGCAATAAAAATTGCTCTTTAAATATGTATGATCTATTAGTGTAAAGAAAATAAGCTTTATACAAACTTGTGATATGGAAGAAATAAAAGCGATGGAATGCATAATAAAGTTCTTTATCACAAGGGGCAATATAAAGTGATGTTCTTTTGCATTAAGATTTTGTGCACCCAACCAAAAAGCGCATGACAACCTCTGCTTCCCTCTGCGAAGGGCCTATCTTTTACTTTTTAGTATTTATCTTTATGCAAGCGTCATGGTGATCTTCACCACTCCCTATATTTTTCCTTTTTCTTTTGGCAAGCATCATGCATTGGGGAAAGATCTAGACACATATATTCACTAGGATGTAGGTGATCACGAGTTATTATTGTTGACATTACCCTTGAGGTAAATAGTTGGGTGGCGAAGTTATAAGCCCCTATTTTCTATGTGTCTGATGGAAACTTTGATCTCACAAATACCGCGTGAATGTTAGCAATTGTGAAAGACTAAAAGATGGTTGAGTATGTGGATTTGCTATACAAGCTCTTATATTGACTCTTTCCAATGTTATGATAAATTGCAATTGCTTCAATGAAATGTAGTTTGTTGGTTCGCAATAGAGTTTCTGATTCATACTTTATCTTGTGAACGAATTGTTACTTTGGCATGAGAAGTTATATGATAATATATATTCATGTTCTAAAGATGATCATGATGCCTTCATGTCCGTATTTTATTTTATCGACACCTCCATCTCTAAGCATGTGGACATGATTATCGATCTCGGCATTTGCTTGAGGACAAGCGAGGTCTAAGCTTGGGGGAGTTGATACGTCCATTTTTCATCATGCTTTTATGTTGATATTTATTGCATTATGGGCTATTATTACATGTTTTGGTATAATACTTATGCCTTTTCTCTCTTATTTTACAAGGTTTACATGAAGAGGGAGAATGTCGGCAGCTATAATTCTGGATCGGAAAGGAGCAAATCCTAGAGACCTATTCTACACAACCCCAAAAGTCCTGAAAATTTACGGAGAATTATTTTGGAATATATAAAAAATATTGGGCGAAGAAAATACCATAGGGGACCCACCAGGTGGCCACAAGCCTGGGAGCACGCCATACCCCTAGGGACATGGCAGGCCTCTGGTGCCCATCTTCTACTATATGGAGGGTTTTTACCTAGAAAATAAATCGGAGGATAGCATTCGGGACGAAGCATCGCAGTCTCGAGGGGGAACCTGGGCAGGAGCAATCTAGAGCTCCAATAGAGCGATTCTGCCGAGGAAACTTCCCTCCCGGAGGGGGAAATCAAAGCCATCGTCATCACCAATGATCCTCTCATCGAGAGGGGGTCAATCTTCATCAACATCTTCACCAACACCATCTCCTCTCAAACCGTAGTTCATCTCTTGTATCCGATCTTTGTCTCAAAACCTCAGATTGGTACCGGTAGGTTGCTAATAGTGTTGATTACACCTCGTAGTTGATGCTAGTTGGTTTATTTGGTGGAAGTGAAGGAAATATGCCCTAGAGGCAATAATAAAGTTATTATTTATTTCCTTATAATCATGATAAATGTTTATTATTCATGCTAGAATTGTATTTACCGGAAACATAATACATGTGTGAATACATAGACAAACAGAGTGTCACTAGTATGCCTCTACTTGACTAGCTCGTTAATCAAAGATGGTTAAGTTTCCTAACCATGAACAATGAGTTGTTATTTGATTAACGAGGTCACATCATTAGTAGAATGATCTGATTGACATGACCCATTCCATTAGCTTAGCACCCGATCGTTTAGTATGTTGCTATTGCTTTCTTCATGACTTATACATGTTCCTATGACTATGAGATTATGCAACTCCCGTTTACCAGAGGAACACTTTGGGTACTACCAAACGTCACAACGTAACTGGGTGATTATAAAGGAGTACTACAGGTGTCTCCACTGGTCGATGTTGGGTTGGCGTATTTCGAGATTAGGATTTGTCACTCCGATTGTCGGAGAGGTATCTCTGGGCCCTCTCGGTAATACACATCACATAAGCCTTGCAAGCATTACAACTAATATGTTAGTTGTGAAATGATGTATTACGGAACGAGTAAAGAGACTTGCCGGTAACGAGATTGAACTAGGTATTGGATACCGACGATCGAATCTCGGGCAAGTAACATACCGATGATAAAGGGAACAACGTATGTTGTTATGCGGTCTGACCGATAAAGATCTTCGTAGAATATGTAGGAGCCAATATGGGCATCCAGGTCCCGCTATTGGTTATTGACCGGAGACGTGTCTCGGTCATGTCTACATTGTTCTCGAACTCGTAGGGTCCGCACGCTTAAGGTTACGATGACAGTTATATTATGAGTTTATGCATTTTGATGTACCGAAGGTTGTTCGGAGTCCCGGATGCGATCACGGACATGACGAGGAGTCTCGAAATGGTCGAGACATAAAGATTGATATATTGGAAGTCTATGTTTGGACATCGGAAGTGTTCCGGGTGAAATCGGGATTTTACCGGGTTACCGGGAGGTTACCGGAACCCCCCGGGAACCATATGGGCCTTCATGGGCCTTAGTGGAAAGGAGAAAGGGGTAGCCCAAGGGGGCTGCGCGCCTCCCCCCTTCCCCTAGTCCTATTAGGACTAGGAGAGGTGGCCGGCCACCCCTCTCCCTCTTTCCCCCTTGGGAATCCTAGTTGGAATAGGATTGGGGGGGGGGAGTCCTACTCCCGGTAGGAGTAGGACTCCTCCTGCGCCCTCCTCCTTGGCCGGCGCCCCTCTCCCCCCTTGGCTCCTTTATATACTGAGGTAGAGGCACCCAAAGACACACAAGTTGATCCTCGTGATCGATTCCTTAGCCGTGTGCGGTGCCCCCTGCCACCATATTCCTCGATAATACTGTAGCGGAGTTTAGGCGAAGCCCTGCTGCTATAGTTCATCAAGATCGTCACCACGCCGTCGTGCTGATGAAACTCTTCCCCGACACTTTGCTGGATCGGAGTCCGGGGATCGTCATCGAGCTGAACGTGTGCTCGAACTCGGAGGTGCCGTAGTTTCGGTGCTTGATCGGTTGGATCGTGAAGACGTACGACTACTTCCTCTGGATCGTGTCATCGCTTCCGCAGTCGGTCTGCGTTGGGTACGTACACAATACTCTCCCCTCGTTGCTATGCATCACATGATCTTGCGTGTGCGTAGGAAATTTTTTGAAATTACTACGAAACCCAACAGGAAGATCATATGTTCAGATCCATAATGATAATTATTACCCTGAACATGAATATGCTTTGGGAGTAGTTACATTTGTTCCCAAGGACATGGGAGAAGTCTTGTTATAAGTAATCATGTGAATTTGGTATTTGTTTGATATTTTTGATGACATGTATGTTGCATTTCCTCTAATGGTGTTATGTGAATGTTGACTACATGACACTTCACCCTGATTTGGTCCTAGGGGAGGCATTGGGACGTAATAAGTAGATGATGGGTTGCTAGAGTGACAGAAGCTTAAACCCTAGTTTATGCGTTGCTGCGTAAGGGGCTAATTTGGATCCACATGTTTCATGCTATGGTTAGAGTTATCTTAATTTTTCTTTTGTAGTTGCGGATGCTTGCAAGAGGGGTTAATCATAAGTGGGAGGCTTGTCCAAGTAAGGACAACACCCAAGCACCGGTCCATCTACATATCAAATTATCAAAGTAACGAACTCGAATCATATGAGCATGATGAAAACTAACACGACATTAATTCCCATGTGTCATCGGGAGCACTTTGCTTTATATAAGAGTTTGTCTAGGCTTATCCTTTGCTACAAAAAGTATTGGGCCACCTTGCTTCACCTTAGTTACACTTGTTACTTGTTACCCATTACGAATTATCTTATCACAACACTATCTGTTACCGATAATTTTAGTGCTAGCAGAGAATACCTTGCTGAAAACCGCTTGTCATTTCCTTCCGCTCCTCATTGGGTTCTACACTCTTACTTATCGAAAGGACTATGATAGATCCCCTATACTTGTGGGTCATCAATATGTGAAGTTAAAGAACGTGGTCATTGGCTTCATGAAGTTACAAGGGCTCCCCTGAATGTCTTCACACGTCATTATCTTCGACGTGAATGTCTTCACGAACCACCATTGTCTTCAATGTCTTCCTACATTTTTAGTGGTCATCTCTGGTAGGCGAACCGAATCAATGAGGGACTTCTACCTGTGCTATCCTACAATTCTTATAAACACATTAGTGCCTCAACCACGTTTGCCGTCAATACTCAAAAACCAACAAGGTGTGGCACTAGATGCACTTACAATCTCCCCCTTTTTGGTGATTGATGACAAACTGGTTGAAGTTTTCAACGGGGATAAAGATATGTGAAGTTAAAGAACATGGTCATTGGCTTCATGAAGTTACAAGGGCTCCCCTAAAGATGTGCATATAAGTAGTTTGCCTTTGAATGCAAATGCACATGGCAAGTTCTGCTTTCTGGAGATCTCCTTTAATTCATGAAGACAATTCATCATGCATACAAAAATGTAGTGAAGATAGTGACATGCACAATGAGAAATGAGCATCTGCAGAATGCGGAATTTATCATCGCAATAAAAGGTAGCAACAAAAGTGGCAGATGACCATCAAGGTTTAAGTGTTACAATTGATCAAAACGAACAGTTCAAGAACGAGAGTTGCAAAACTTAACAAAAATAAGTACCCGACCTGTATAGACCCGCTTGAAGACTATCAACTCATATTTTTCTCCCCCTTTTGTTAGGAATAACCAAAAAGGAGTGAAGACATAGAGTGACTAAGCGTTCCCTGGAGGTGTTGGTGAAGATGTTGGGGCAGGGGTAGACGTTGGAGTTGGGTAGTGCAGAAGGGCCTAATGCAGAATCATGATGAAGTGAAGCCATAGCTGGTGAAGTGGCGTCGTCCTCCTCATCAATGACTGCACAACAACAGTTGGAGCCAAAGATGAGTACTCAGAATCTTCAATAGAAGGTGTTGGATGCCAACTTGCTGACTGTGGAGGCCTGGAGTCAAATTTGAAACGTTCAGTGATGGCATCTGCTTTGTGAAGATATCTGCCAATTGCTCTTCAGTGTTGACATGAATGATATCAATGTCTTCAACACATGGTCCCTAGAAAGTGATGACGGATCTGAATGTACTTTGTCTTCGAGTCCTGAACTGGATTGTGAGCAATCTTGATGGCGCTTTCATTGTCGCAATAGAGGGGCACCTTCTTCATGTTGATGCCATAGTCCTTGAGGGTTTGCTTCCTCCAGAGAAGCTGAGCGCACCAAGATCCAACACCAATGTATTCAGATTCAGAAGTAGAGAGCACTACAAAAAAAAGACACATCCATGACATTTTGGGACAAATGAAATTTTTTCTGTCATACTTATGACACTTATATGACGATAATTGTGACAAAACCCGGTATCATCATAGATGTGGTGGGCTCCTACTTCTCTGACAAAAAATCATGACAGAAAATGGGCTTTTCGTCCTGGGCGGGCCGGAGACGCGGCTGCATGACATTCTTTGGGTCGTCCATGACGGAAAAACCGTGGAAGAAGCGAGGGTGAGGAAAATTTGGGGAGTTCCCGCTTACGGTGGGTGGTCGGGGCCCGAGCAATGCGAGTTTTTGTAGCATCGAAAGTATGTCTGAGGGGGGCGGTGATTAGACTACTTGACAAAATAAAAACTTAGCCTTTTCCCAATTTTAGTTCTTGGCAGATTTTAACAACTTAGCAAAAGTCAAGCAATCTTAACACAATTCAATCAAGCATGCAATGAGTATATGAGTAGCGGAAAGTAAAGCATGCAACTTGCAAGAATGAAAAGGGAAGGGTTTGGAGAGTGCAAACGCAATAGGAGACGCGGATGTTTTTGTCGTGGTTCCGATAGGTGGTTCGTACATCCATGTTGATGGAGACTTCAACCCACGAAGGGTAACGGTTGCGCGAGTCCACGGAGGGCTCCACCCACAAAGGGTCAACGAAGAAGCAACCTTGTCTATCCCACCATGGCCATCTCCCACGAAGGACTTGCCTCACTAGGGTAGATCTTCACGAAGTAGGTGATCTCCTTGCCCTTACAAACTCCTTGGTTCAACTCCACAATCTTGTCGGAGGCTCCCAAGTGACACCTAACCAATCTAGGAGAGACCACTCTCCAAAAGGTAATAGATGGTGTGTTGATGATGAACTCCTTGCTCTTGTGCTTCAAATGATAGTCTCCCCAACACTCAACTCACTCTCATAGGATTGGATTTGGTGGAAAGATGATTTGAGTGGAAAGCAACTTGGGAAAGGCTAGAGATCAAGATTCATATTGTTGGATTGGAATATATTGGTCTCAACACATGAGTAGGTGGCTCTCTCTCAGAAAATGAGTAGTGGAAGTGTAGGCACGATCTGATGGCTTCCCTCACGAATGAGGAGAGGGTGGAGGGGTATATATATAGCCTCCACACAAAATCTAACCGTTACACACATTATACCAAACTCGGTGGGACTGAATCAGAAAACTTGGTCGGACCGATTCAATGCATATGTGACCATTAGGCAATTTCGGTGGGACTAACATGTCATCTTGGTGGGACTGATATCATTAGGGTTAGGGCATAACGTAATCTCGGTTTGACCGACTACACAAACTCAGTTGGACCGACTTTGGTAATAAGCTAACTAGAGAGTTGGTCAGGCAAACTTGGTGGGACCGATTCGCTCGTCTCGGTGGGACCAAAGCATTACGAAAAGGAAACAGAGAGTTTGCATTGCAGACTCGGTGGGACCGATCTCTCATCTCGGTTAGACTGAAACGTTACAAAGGGAAACAGAGAGTTTGCAACTCCATCTTTGTGAGACCGAGATCCCTATTGGTGAGACCGAAAAGACTAGGGTTTCTGGCAGTGGCTATGTCAATATGAACTCGGTGGCGCCGGATGGATCAAATCGATGGGGCCGAGTTTGACTTTTGGTTTGGGACATATGTGGATATGAGAAAGTGGTTGAGGGCTTTGGAGCATATCACTAAGCACTTTGAGCAAGCAAGCCATTAAGCAACACCTCATCCCCTTTTAATAGTATTGGCTTTCCTATAGACTCAATGTGATCTTTGATCACTCAAATAAAAAATGTAGAGGCTTGGCCTTTGAAGCTTGAGCCAACCTTTTTTTCTTAGCATTTTGAGGGGTCCACATTCTTATCCATTCCATGCCAATCATTGAACTTTCCTGAAATATTATCTTGTAATGGCATTAGTTCAATGAGCTATATGTTGTTAATCATTAGCAAAACCACCCAGGGATAGTTGCACTTTCAATCTCCCCCTTTTTGGTAATTGATGACAACATATAGATCAAAGCTTCGACAAATGATAATAAGATTCAAATACATTGTCGCTTTGAGAAGTATGTGACAAACAAGAGCTCCCCCTAAATTTGTGCATTATTTAAAATTTGCTTTGGACTGCAAATGCACAATGTATTAGGATCATGGGTCACTCTTCCATGTCACATACATATTGGTGGAGCCCTCAAAATGATAATAATTTAACACATGCACTCAACACCAAGCAAAGTGGATGATCATAAATGGATATGAATGATAATATCATTCAAGCACATATAAAAGTAGCATATGATCAAACACATGATCATCCAAGTATCTCACAAAGGACATAATGTATCAAGCAAACACACAATAAAGTTCAAGCAAATAAAATGCAAAGAGAGACAAAACAACACACACTCTCTCTCTCTCGAAGACTATGATCTATACATATTTCTCCCCCTTTGGCAACAAGTACCAAAAAGTTAAAAAATGCATAGTGATATGCGTCTCTCAGGCTTGGTCTTCATGAGCTGGTGTAGAGATGACTCCAAGGACGAAAGCATTTGTAGATGTGGTTGGAGCTGGTGGAACTGAAGCTGTGGCTGCTGGTGCAGATGTAGTAGCTATTGTGTCTGGTACATACACTACAGCAGACCTCTGACTCCTGGGAACTCTTGTGAAAACATCTGTAGTAGACTTGCCCTTCTTCTCCTCCACTTCCTCCTGAAGTTGCTCAACTACTGACAGAATCTCAGTTACCTTGACATCAAGATCATAGAATTTCTGCTCAATGATCCTCTCCAAGCTCTCCTGGTTTTGAGTTAGGGTGGCCAAGCCCTTCTCAATCCTCAAGGTGGAGGCAATCAGATATCCAAGCTGATCTTGCTTACTCTTCAAGAATACTTGAGATGCCTCTTTAGCTGTTGGCATCTTTCCAGCTTTCTCTGCCCTTGCCTTCTCTCTCTTCTCATGTGCTTGCACTGATGATTGATTTTCTTCATTCATGACAACAGTGTTGTCCTCAAAGTCTAGATTGAGGGGTAAGTGCTCCTTGTCCAACACATATGTGCCTGTGCCCATCTTGGAGTTGATGAGCACCTGAATTTGTGGATCATACCCACAAGATCTCTTCTGATCTGCAGCTGTCCTCTTGATTGTTTCCACAATCAGACTCATCACTTTGAAATTTTGAGGGACATCAAATATATACAGTAAGTTGAAGGAGTGTCCTCTGATCATTCTGTGATCTCCTGCTTTTGGCAACAGAGTGTGCCTCAGAATGGTATTGATTGTTGGCAGTCCTGATAGCAAGTGCTTCACTGAGCCAAACTTATCAGTCTCCAGGTCTGCATCAGGTATGTCCTTGTACATGCTGGCCATTGAGTTGTGATCCTTCTTACTCTTGGCAAAGACATCCAAGTCATCTTCATGAGCTTCTGGGGCATTGATCAATCTAGCCCACTCATCAACTATAGATTGGTACCCCGTACCTTCTGACATCCACACAATTTTACCATCTGGATAGAAATGAGCAGTTGAATAGAATTGCATGATCAGCCCATCATTCCACTTTGTGAGCTTTTGGCCAACAAACTTGTCAACCTCACATGCCTTGAAGCTGTCATAGACACCTAGGAAGTGCTCTTCATTCTCTCTTATGTAGGTCCAGTTCATCCATATCATGTCACACACTATGGGCTTCTTATCAAGCAGGATTGTCTCATAAAAATCTTGTTGTTCCTTTGTGTGGAATCTGTAGTCCACAACAGTTCTCCTCCTAACAGCATATGGGTTAGCCTTTCTCCACTGTCTCAGTCTTGCATCCTTCCTAATCCTCATATCCTCTGCAACTAGATGTGCATCATTATGATCTAGGATCTTGGGCTTTAGCTTTCTTAGCACTTGAGCTTCAGCTTCCTCTTCTTTAGCTTCGGGCACTGGGGCCTTGTTCTTCTCCTCGGTAGGCATGTTTCTGGTACTCCTCTTGGGTGCAGTCTTGGGAACTAGGGTAGCAGCTTTGGGAGCAGTTTTGGGCTTAGCAGCAGCCCCTGACTTTATAGCATCTCCCATGAGTTTCTGTGCCTTAGGTGCTGGAGAAGCATCCTCTTCCTCTTCATCATCCTCATCAGAAGAGTGCTTCTCAAATTCTGCCATTGGATCACCTTTCTTGCACCATCTTCCTCTCTTTCTATCCTCTAGTTGACTTGGAGGCTTCATAAGTGGAGGCTCTGGCATTTGACATAAGAACTCTTTTTGCTGGAGCCTTTCTGTTCATGCCTGGCTTTGTTGATGCAGCAGTGCCAAATTCTTTCTTTACCACTCTCTTCTTGGAAGTGGTCTCATCCTCAGCTGCAATGTACTCTTCATCCTCTGAATTAGATGTTCTCTTCTTCCTTGTTCTTGTAGCTGCCTTGGGCAAGTTACTAGGTATGCTCCCGCTGCCCTCATCATAGCTACTAGAGGGACTAGTGCCCTCACTCAACTGTCCTTGCTGCTCAGACTTGTTCTGGCTGTCACTCTGGTCAGATATCTTACAGGCAAACTATTAGCAGACCTTGTGAATAGGTTGTAGATGAGGTAGAGTAGATGAGCATCACAAAGTACAGAGGATTTGCAAAACAAATTGATTCAAAAAGATTAGTTTTAGTTCTCTACAGAAGTGATCTCGGAGCTACCGAATTGACAAACTCGGTGATACCGAAGCAACACTTGGAACCCAAACTAGTGAACTCGGTTGGGCCGAGTCACAGTTCGGTGGCACTGAGATTGCTAGGGTTTCATAGAATCCTGAACTCGGTCACACTGATTTGCACGTTTCGGTCAGACCGAAAAGCGCAAGTGCAATGTCCTAAGCCGAATCGGTGAGACCGATTTCTACATTTCGGTCGGTCCGAGATGAGTTATGCGGAGGGCTAACCCTAAAATTTTCGAATCAATCTAGACCTATGGAAGATTTGGCTAGATAGATTAATCTCATTCGTGGCAAGAAGTGTGGCATTGTCCTTGTGCTAGGAATCGGAGTGAAAAGGATAGCACAGGGGGTCGAACGCATACCCTAGAGCGGCGACTGTTCGCTACGGCGGCGATGGCGGAGCAGAATCCGTCGACGGCGGCAGATTCCAACGTCGGGAGGTCATTGGCGGCGAAGAGACGATCCAGAGACCCGAGGGGGCAGAGTAGGACACACGCAGGCTGAGAAGTTTTTGAAGTAATTTCCAAAATCTCACCCGTGGGTATATATCCCGGCCCTGTCGGTGTGACCGAGTGGAACAACTCGGTGGCACCGAGATTGCAAAATCGCAAGTGGTTGCTGCAACTCGGTGTGATCGATGTGTTCAAATCGGTTGCACCGAGATGAAAACCTAGATCAATTTAGTGAACTCGGTTTGACCGAAATGGTTTTCTCGGTCAGACCGAAATGCACAAAGAGGATTTTGAAGTTTAAGTCTATGACGAATTGGGGACTCCAAGTGCTCCTCACACAGAGTGGTTCGAATCTGACTTGGTCAAACTTTGTGATGTAGCATGAATAGAGTTTGAGACGAGAAAAGCATAGATAGCTATAGAAGGTTCTTAGGCATTCTTGTTCATCCACTTGGCAAAAGACAAAAAGACCAAACAATCAAAACAACAAGTGGATGTCCTCGAATGGATAAAATATGCAAACGACATGCTCACACAATAGAATGGCAAATGAAATATGTGACAAAGCATGCACAACCAATACTAGCATCTATCAGACAATTGGCAATGACTAGGTCATCTATATATGAGTATATTGACTTAGGAGTCAAATGAGAACATTTGATCATAGGTCATACTCATCGTTTAAGCACAAGTGGGGTTACCACTTTTACATAAAGCATTGTTGTGTTCACACCATTTGAGTTGCTTTAGCTCAATTATTTAGAGTAAAGCTCCCCCTAGATGTTAGATCCCCCCTTAGAGGGATAAACTAACCTTGGGTTTTGTCGATGATGACTTCATGTAGGTGTTGAAGATGTGGATGCTCAATGTTGTTGATCGTTTGGAGCAATCCATTGGAGTGAGTTGCACTTCCAATACCTACACGGGTTAGTCCCACAAGGAACAAGCAAGAATATCCATAGACATAGAGTTATGCACACACAAGATGATGTCCAAGAAAGCATTTGGTTACCTTGTCCCTTGTTTTACCAACAAAAGGGTTTGTGAGTCCTTGAACTAGTGCAAGATTTGGAAGTTGATTGCACTTGTCCTTGCCAAAATGATATGAGTGAAGTATATTGGTAGAGTCACTCTCAAGAACTCTCTAGGTCTTCTTCTTTGGGATCCACATCATCTTGATGGGAATCCTTGGGGTAGTAGTGGAACTTGATGAAGTAGAGCTTGATGCAGTCTTGGGAACCCACTTAACCAAGGCCTTGGGGGCTTTTTCAAATGCATCAATCTCCTCTTGAAGCTTGTCCTTGCCTTTTTGCTTGTGATCTTGTGGTGGAAGATCATATTGATCTTGTGTCCCTTGGAAAGAAGTAGGATCATACTTCTCTTGTTGGGGAACAAACTTCGTCTTGGGGTATTGATCTTCTTCCCACTCAACTCCATTGGCATTGAACTTTCATTCAAAACCAACACCGCCTTCCTTGCTTGCGTACAATTTCTTCAAATAGCTTACTCCCGGCAAGGCTCTTGTAGACACCCTTCTCTATAATTCCCTTCAATAAGCTATTTTCTTGCTCAAGTGTAACTTGGCTAAGATAATCATTAGTGGAATCTAGAGAACTACTAGAAGCAACAACATCGGATTTAGCATGATTATTGTTACTACTAAAAGAAGAATCTTTCTTGCTCTTGTTACTAGACTTGAATTGTGGCATGTAAGCAGATAAGAGTAAACGCTTGGCAATGTAAGAAGAACTTTTCTTGCAAAGATCATTATTGATTGCCTTTAAAAACCATTCTCTTGCTCAAGGTTGAGCTTTTCAAAGCGTAACATCTCATGAGTCTTTAAAAGTTCTCAATGATCTTCCAAGATAGTTTCATGAGCTAACCCAAGAGTGTTTAGTTCTTTAGTTAGGCGCTCAATCCTCTCCTTATCATTGTCATTCGTTTTACCTTGATTAGCATGATTAATTGATGTTTCATCATAGTATTCATCACTATAGTTGTCAACAAGTATATCATCATCACCTAACAAGTCATCTTCATCACTATTGAAATCAACATACTCGGGGTGTGATACCTTTGGGCCTTTAGCCCTAAAGCATCTTCCAGTTCCTTCATTTGGTGAGTCACATATGTTGTAGGAGTTGGTTGACATGAGTGCTAGACCGGCAACACCTTCATCTTGAGTATATTCGGAGTTGGAGTGATAGCTTCTTTCGGAGTGATTGTCGGAGTCGGAGCCAGACACCCATTCACCAACATGAGCTTGGTGTCTTTGTTTTGTATAGCTCTTTGATGATTTGTCCCTCCTTTCCGAATCCTTGCTTCTCCGGGATGTTCTTCATTCATAATGATCATCTCTAGTCCTCTCTTTTGGTGGTGATTCTTCTCTTCTACTTTTTCTTTTGGGTGAATCTTCTCTCCTTTTGTACGGAGCTGTACACTCATTGGAATAATGTCCGGGTCTTCCATAATTGTAGCAATTTCGTTCACGACTCGAAGATCTTTTGTCATTGTAGGACCTTGACTTGGAACTCCTTTCCTTGCTTCTACTATTGTAGAACTTGTTGAAGTTTTTCACCATTAGGCTCAATTCCTCATTGAAGGTTTGTTTCTCACTTGATGATGTAGGAGCATCACATGAGGCTTTGTAATCACCACTTGACTTGTTGTGAAGCCCCTCCTTATCCTTGAGTGACATCTCATGAGCAACAATTCTTCCAATGACTTATGTTGGCTTGAGATCTTTTTAATTGGGCATCATTTGGATCAATGTGCACATGGTATCATATTTTCCATCCAAGGCTCTTAGGATCTTCTTGATGATGAATTTGTTGGTCATCTCTTCACTTCCTAAGCCGACAATCTCATTTATGATGAGAGCAAGCCTAGAGTACATTTCAGCGACACCTTCACCATCCTTCATTTTGAACTTGTCAAGTTGACTTTGAAGCACATCCAATTTGGACTCCTTGACGGAGTCGGTACCTTCATGCATGTCAATCAAAGTATCCCAAATTTCCTTTGCATTCTCAAGGCGGCTGATTTTGTTGAATTCTTCGGGGCACAATCCGTTGAAGAGGATATCACAAGCTTGAGTGTTGTATTGCAGTATCTTCAACTCTTCCGCGGTAGCTTCACAGTTCGGTTCTTTCCCATCAAAGATTCACCTTGCAAGCCATTACACACAATAGCCCAAACGATGGGTTTATGTCCAGGAATATGCATTTTCATCTTATGCTTCCAACTAGCAAAATTTGTACCATCAAAGTAAGGACCTCTACGATGGTAATTTCTCTCGCTAGACGCCATACTCTCCTAGGTTGTCAAACCAAGGTTATGATCACCAAAAGCTATGGAAATCAAAGAAAATGGAGACCAAAGCTCTGATACCAATTGTAGGATCGAAAGTATGTCTAGAGGGGGGGTGATTAGACTACTTGACCAAATAAAAACTTAGCCTTTTCCCAATTTTAGTTCTTGGCAGATTTTAACAACTTAGCACAAGTCAAGCAATCTTAACACAATTCAAGCAAGCATGGAATGAGTATATGAGCAGCGGAAAGTAAAGCATGCAACTTGCAAGAATGTAAAGGGAAGGGTTTGGAGAGTGCGAACACAATAGGAGACACGGATGTTTTTTTTCGTGGTTCCGATAGGTGGTGCTATCATACATCCACGTTGATGGAGACTTCAACCCATGAAGGGTAATGGCTGCGCGAGTCCACGGAGGGCTCCACCCACAAATGGTCCACAAAGAAGCAACCTTGTCTATCCCACCATGGTCATCACCCATGAAGGACTTGCCTCATTAGGGTAGATCTTCATGAAGAAGCCGATCTCCTTGACCTTACAAACTCCTTGGTTCAACTCCACAATCTTGTCGAAGGCTCCCAAGTGACACCTAACCAATCTAGGAGACACCACTCTCCAAAAGGTAATAGATGGTGTGTTGATGATGAACTCCTTGCTCTTGTGCTTCAAATGATAGTATTCCCAACACTCAACTCACTCTCATAGGATTGTATTTGGTGGAAAGATGATTTGAGTGGAAAGCAACTTGGGAATGGCTAGAGATCAAGATTCATATGGTTGGATTGGAATATCTTGGTCTCAACACATGAGTAGGTGTCTCTCTCTCAGAAAATGAGTAGTGGAAGTGTTGGCACGATCTGATGGCTTCCCTCATGAATGAGGAGAGGGTGGAGGGGTATATATAGCCTCCACACAAAATCTAACCGTTACACACATTATACCAAACTCGGTGGGACTGAATCAAAAAACTCGGTCGGACAAATTCAGTGCATATGTGACCGTTAGGCAATTTCGATGGGACTGACATGTCATCTCGGTGGCACCGATATCATTAGGGTTAGGGCATAACATAATCTCAGTTTGACTGATTACACAAACTCGGTTGGACCTACTTTAGTAATAAGCTAACTAGAGAGTTGGTCAGGCAAACTCAGTGGGACCGATTCGCTCGTCTCGGTGGGACCGAAGCGTTACGAATAGGAAATAGAGAGTTTGCATTGCAGACTCGGTCGGACCGATCGCTCATATCGGTTAGACCAAAATGTTAAAAAGGGAAACAGATAGTTTGCAACCCTATCTCGATCAGACCGAGATCCCTATCGGTGAGGCCGAAAAGACTAGGGTTTCTGGCAGTGTGGCTATGTCAATATGAACTCGATGGCGCTGGATGGGTAAAATCAGTGGGGCCAAGTTTGACTTTTGGTTTGGGACATATGTGGATATGAGAAAGTGGTTGAGGGCTTTGGAGTATATCACCAAGCACTTTGAGCAAGCAAGCCATTAAGCAACACCTCATCCCCTTTTAATAGTATTGGCTTTCCTATAGACTCAATGTGATCTGTGATCACTCAAATAGAAAATGTAGAGTCTTGGACTTTGAAGCTTGAGCCAACCTTTTTTTCTTAGCACTTTGAAGGGTCCACATTCCTTATCCATGCCATGCCAATCATTGAACTTTCCTGAAATATTTATCTTGTAATGGCATTAGTTCAATGAGCTATATGTTGTTAATCATTACTAAAACCACCTAGGGATAGTTGAACTTTTAGTTTCTCTCGTACACATACATGCGTGGGTGCGAGGCGTTGGGCTCTAACTTAACCTGAGCGAGGCGTCGCCTAACTGAACCCGAGCGATTACACTGTAGGCTACGCGTTACTGAACCCGAGACATCGAGTGATTCCTTCGCTACTGCTGCTAACTAAATCCGATCGACGCTGCCTCTGGATGAACAGTGAGCATTGCTGGCGGGGGGGGGGGGGGGTTGGATGAACAGTGAGCGTTGCTGGGGGGTTTGGATAAATAGTTCCCGATGGGGGTGGATGAACAGGACCCCGTGGTGTTGCCTCTGGATGAATAGGACCCCGATTGATCGAGCCGGTTGGGGCTGGATGAATAGGACCCTATGGAGGGCTGGATGAATAGGACGACCTCGTGGAGAGCTGGTTGAACAGTAGTCGGTGGAGGGCTGGTTGAACAGTAGTCAGTGGAGGGCTGGATAAACAGTAGCCCGTGGAGGGGTGGTTGAACAGGATCCCGTGGAGAGGGCTGGTTGAACAGTAGATGATGGAGTAGCGCACGGTAGAAGCTAGATGAACAGGAGCCCATGGATGAACTATCGTAGGTGGAGGCTGGAGGAGGTCGACGGTGGATGAATAGTAGCCCGTGCAGGCTGGAGGAGGTCGACGATGGAGATGAACAGTATCCCGTGGAGTCCCGTTTTGCGGTACGCCACACCCCTCCCGATGAACAGGACCCCTGTGTCGACCATAGCGCTCAAACACAAGTCCGTTTCCTCCGTTCTGTGGTACGCCACACCCCTCCCGATCAACATGACCCCGTTTCAACCGTAGGAGGTCCAACAGAAGTCCGTTTCCTCCGTTTTGTAGTACTCCAGACCCCTCCCGATGAACAGGATCCTGTTTCGATTGTGGCCGGTCGAACAGAAGGTCATTTCCTCCATTCTGCGGTACGCCAGGCCTCGTTTCCATCAGATGTTCCATCCAAGCCGGTTGGCTCCCACTCGTTCCGTTGCCTCCCGATGAACACGACGCATTCCGTTGCCTCCTCATGAACATGACAATGACACAGTTTATCCGTTCTAACCCAACCATGTACAGGAGCCCTGGCCATACGTATGCGCGAGTAGGCGATCGAGACCCCTCCCGTGTGTACGTACGTGGCCGTATTTTCTTTCTTGCACCCTGGCCGTTGTACGTACATGTACATGCAACATGCGCACCTATACTACAACACGTGCGAGCCTCTAGATCGACTAGTATGTACATACATGTTCGCGACCAGAATGACAACGCTATGTATGCTTCGACCAGGTGGGTCCCGACTGTCACGCACTTCGTTGCGTGCTAAGATGTAGCTGGTGGGTCCGAGCAGTCAGGGGGCGAATCATTTTTTTGCCTGTAATATGGACGCACTTCCTTGCATGCGAAGATGTAGCTGGTAGGTTCCAACAGTCAGGGGGGAAACGTTTTTTTTCATGAAATACGATGGCTCGTCTGGTGGGTCCCTACTGTCAGGTGGAGGAATCATTATTTTCTGCATAATAAGAAGGCACTTTCTTGCTGCAGTCGTGAACCCAGCGGTTAGCCTCTCCACGTACAGTGCTCTTCCGATGGAAGTCGTTCAGTGACCACGCCGCGCCGAGAGCACTAGGGCGGTGGACGATGGTGAGGCCTAGGAAGGGAACGACACAGAGCCGGGGAAGACGCGGCAGTGGATGCCCACGCGGAGAGGTGTACGAGGGTTCACTGGTTCGGCTTCTGTGTGAGGGTGCCGTCGCCGCATAATAACACGGGGTGTCGGTGAGAGGAGGGATGGCCTAACCAGCGGTGGGAGTAGTAGGGGCGATGAGGCCTCTGCGGCAGCACAGCCGATCACGGGAGGCAGGAGCAGGCGGCACAACCGGCGCTGCTTTGGGTGGCTGGAGCAAGAAGACCAGAGGTTGAAGAAGCACTACGGCTATTGGATGGACATCTTACGGTCACTGGAGCTAGAATTGTTCATATTGACCAAGTTTACAAATCCCTCCCTCCCTGTCAACTTAGTAGGCCCACAAGTCAGCATCCCACTATGTTGGGTCCCAGCTACACTACAAAAAAAGACACATCCATGACATTTTGGGCCGAACGAAATTTTTTTCTGTCATACTTATGACACTTCTTTGACGATAATTGTGACAAAACCTGGTATCATCATAGATGTGGTGGGATCCTACTTCTATGACAAAAAATCATGACAGAAAATGGGCTTTTCGTCCTGGGCGGGCCAGAGACACAGCTGCATGACATTCTTTGGACCGTCCATGACGGAAAAACCCGTGGTAGAAGCGAGGGCGAGGAAAATTTCGGGGAGTTCCCGGTTACGATGCGTGGTCGGGGGCCGAGCGATGCGCGTTTCTCTCGTACACGTACGCGCGTGTGTGCGAGGCGTTGGCTCTAATTGAACCTGAGCGAGGCATTGGGCTCTAACTGAACCCGAGCGATTGCACTATAGGCTACGCGTTACTGAACCCGAGCGATCGATCGATGGCTGTTAACTGAAACCGATCGAGCGATTCCTTTGCTACTGCTGCTGACTAAAGCCGATCGATGCTGCCTCTGGATGAACAATGAGCATTGCGGGGGGGGGGGGGTGGATGAACAATGAGCGGTGGGGGTGGATGAATAGGACCCCATGGCGTTGCCTCTGGATGAACAAGACCCCGATTGATCGACCCGGTTGGGGCTGGATGAACAGGATCCCGTGGAGGGCTGGATGAATAGTAGACGGTGGAGGTGTGGATGAACAGTAGGCCGTGGAGGGGTGGTTGAATAGGAGCTCGTGGAGAGGGGTGGTTCAACAGTAGCCGGTGGAGTAGCGCACTTTGGAGGCTGGATGAACAGGAGCCCGTGGAGGCTAGAGGAGGTCGACGGTGGATGAACAGTAGCCCATGGAGGTTGGAGGAGGTCGACGGTGGAGATGAATAGTATCTCGTGGAGTCCCGTTTTGTGGTACGTCACACCCCTCCCGATGAACATGACCCCTGTTTCGACCGTAGCGCTCCAACACAAGTCCGTTTCATCCGTTTTGCGGTACGCCACACCCCTCCCAATCAACATGACCCCGTTTCGATCATATGAGGTCCGTTTCCTCCATTTTGCGGTACGCGAGACCCCTCCCGATGAACAGGATCCCGTCTGGAATGTGGCGGGTCGAACATAAGGCCGTTTCTTCCGTTCCGCAGTATGCCAGACCTCGTTTCCATCGCCTGTTCCGTCTAAGTCGCTTGGCTCCCACGCGTTCCATTGCCTCCCGATGAACACGACGCATTCCGTTGCCTCCCCATGAACACGATGCATTCTGTTGCCTCCCCATGAACATGACGACGACGCAGTTTCTCCGTTCCAACCCAGCCATGTACACGAGTAGGCGTTCGAGACCCCGTCCGTATGTACGTACGTGTCCGTATTTTCTTTCTCTCACCCTGGCCGTTGTACATACATGTACATGCTACGTGCGTGCCTCTACTACGACACATGCGCGCCTCTACTAAGACACGTGCGCGCCTCTACATCGACCAGTATGTACATACACGTTCATGACCAGAATGACAACGCTACGTACGCTTTGACCAGGTGGGTCCCGACTGTCAGGCACTTCCTTGCATGCAAAGATGTAGCTGGCGGGTCCCAGTAGTCAGGGGGCGAATCATTTTTTTTGCTCGGACGCACTTCCTTGCATGGGAAGATGTAGCTGGTGGGTCCCAACAGTCAGGGGGAAACGTTTTTTGTGAAATACGATGGCCCGTTCGATGGGCCCCTATTGTCAGTTGGAGGAATAATTATTTTGCGCGTAATAAGGAGGCACTTCCTTGCGGCCGCCGTGGACCCAGCTGTCAGTCTCTCCATGTACAGTACTCTTCCAATGGAAGTCGTTCCTTGACCACGTTGACCACACTGCGCTGAGAGCACCAGGGCGGTGGACGACGGTGAGGCCTAGGAAGGGGACGACGTGGAGCCGAGGAAGACGCGACAGTGGAAGCCCGCGCGAAGAGGAGTACGAGGGTTCACTGGTTCGGCTGCGGTGTGAGGCTGCCGTCGCCGCGGAATAACAGGGGGTGTGGGTGAGTGGAGGGATGGCCTGGCCAGTGGTGGGAGTAGTAGGGGGCGGTGAGGCCTCCGCGGCAGCACAGCCGGCCACGGGAGGTAGGAGTAGGCGGTACGACCGGCGCTGCTTTGGGCGGCTAGAGCAAGAAGACCAGAGGTTGAAGAAGCACGACGGCCGTTGGATGGACATGGTATAGTCACTGCTGCTAGAATCGTTTATATTGACTAAGTTGACAAAGACCTTTGTACGTCAACTTAGTAGGCCCACAGGCGAGCTTACGAAACGGTGCGCCCCAGATGTCAAGGGGGGGGATCATTTTTTGGGCGGGTGAAGCTAGAATATCCGAGATTGAAGAAGAAGCACTGCATCCATTGGATGGACATCCAACGGCCACTGTTGCTAGAACCGTGTGTTGACTATAAGTTGACAAAGCCATGCATACGCGTCAACTCTCTTTTTTTAGGGGACGCGTCAACTTAGTAAGGCCACAAGTGTGTGGCAGAGAACTTATAGCCCATTTGAGATTTGTAAGAATGTGCAGCCCATTTTGGAATTTACTATAGACAATTTACAGTTTGTTAAAAGTACAGACAATTTCAACCAACCGTTCAAAACAGAATTCAATAAAATTTCCCACATTTTGATGGGATCCGAAATATTTTTATCCCAAAATTTCTAGTCAGATTAAATACAATTTCAATATAAATTTATATTACGTAAAAATCCAACAAAACATTGCACTCGCAACAATTAATGAAATTAAAATTTTCAATATCCAAAAATAATATTTTATAAAGTAATTATGTGTTTGGTGCATTTTTTATAGTTACTGCCCAGTTTTTTTAATTACATCCCATTTATTATTTCTTAAAGCCCATTTTCTTGTTAAGCCTAATGCATCCCTCCTAGGAAAGATTTGCAGCCCAGCGGGGCGGAGAATAACAACTTGACCTTGCCTGGGTATTCCTAAAAAAAGTATAGCTGGGCTAGCCATTTTCAGCTTGAAAAAAATTAATATCTAGGCTGGATATCTGGCCTGGGCTAGACGGGCCATAGCCCGCCCAGTTAATACCTGCAGCAATGTTTTCGTTGTTGTTCAGAGGAGAAAAATGAATATCTGAGCTAAACAACGAAAAATTGTGCAGTGCTCACACCTCAAAAACACAAATATTGCTCGAGCTGCTTGGTCCCAGCTGTCGGCCGCTTCTTGTGCAATTCTCTCGTTTATTGACTACATAGGTTGACAATGGTGTGGGACCGTGATGTCAGGAAACCAAGAGGAAGCAATATATATATATATAGGGTGGGTCCATTATGATAACACCCCTTAAGACCTTATTCTGCACACCAAAAAAGCTTATTCTGCTAACACTTGTGTACTACTCGATTCATCTGACCCGGGCCGCATAGAAACACCAGAAAAACTGCCTCCACCCACTCCCTCCACCTCCTTCCTCCAGCCGGGGCAGCGCCCAACCCCATCCCGCCCCACTTCCCTCCCCCAGCGGCACCGCCCCACCTCGCTCCACCGTGACGCACCACCACCATCCTCCCTAGTGGCGCCGCCATCCCACCCTCCACACCGTCTCTGGCGCGGCGCGGCCCACCCCAAGCCGCCGTCCCACCCTCCCCACCATCTCTGGCATGGCGCGGCCCACCCCGAGCCACCATCCCACGAGCCACCAACCACCCTTCCCACCTTCTCCGGTGAGGCCCGCCCCACCGTCCCACCTTCTCCGGCGGGATCCGCCTCCCACCCCTGCCCAGACACCTAACCCGGCCGCGCGACCGCCGGATCTGGTGGGATCCTTCCTCCCGTGCTTGCCCGACGATGCGTGCATCGCAAACAGAGGCGAGGTGCCCCCTCACCCCGCCCCCCGCACCCCTCCCCGCGACGGCGCGCCCCGGTGGTCGCCAAATCTGGGCCAGGAGCACCTACCCCCGTCCCGAGATTCAACTCCTCTGGCTGCATGGCGCAGGTCCCCCATTCCCCGGGCGAGCTCTCATGCTCCCCTTCCCGCCGGCGATCTCTACTACTTCCCACCCCCTCCGACGAGCTCTCCTGCCTCCCCTCCCCTCTAGCAAGCTGGCCTGAAGATGGTCGAGGCTCCTGATGCAGTTCGTTTCGTGGATTGTGTTGTGCAGTGTGTGTGGCGTGCAGCTCGGAGCGAGTGGGCATGCAGCTCAGAGCCAGCAAGGATATTCCCATGTGTTGGCCATAGCGTGCGCTCCTTCCTAGCATGCTGATGGTCAGGCCGCATTTGCTTGCGGCAGTGGCTCCGGACCATGGACACAACCGGATGCAAGACCCTGCATCCCACATCGCCACCCTACGACTTCTTCGTCGCAACAAGGCGTGCTGTGAGCAAGCGTGTGAGAGTGCATCTTGCCGTTGAGGATGCAGTCTGTCGTCCCGGCCAGGTGATGCTCCTTGTTTGTTCCCCACTAACGAACAAGAAAACACACGAGCATCGATGTTGTAGTTTACTTTTTTTTATATTGGGAGGAAAGATTCAGTGCAGTTTGGCCAACTGGCGTTGTGAAGAACAACCAACGATGGCGTGCAGTTTGACAAAAATAAATTCACCGATGGTCGGCGGTGTGGCCACTTCATTTCATCGGCGAGCCGCTAGCGGCTAGAGCAGCACGGACGTGCAATTCGTTTTTTGTTTTTTGGCCGAGGATGCAGTGCCTTTACTTTTTGCAGTCGTTCACTCGTGTGCCATGGGGTTCACTTATAATTATTTCTTTGAAAACTCAAAATTCTCCTTATTTTGTTTCTAAAAAGGAAGTACATTTTGCACTAGCAATTCGCTAAGCTGGAGCTGAAGGTCAATGGCCGCCCCATGCAGTTCAGAAAACACTTGTTTTTGCTGCTCTTTTTGAAGCTCGTTTTGATATTTATTTGCAGCTCGCTGAATTTCATTTTGTTGTTCATTGTTAGATCCATGGCGCTGGCCGTGCTTTCTCCTACTGCTCTGTGTGAGGTGAGGATGGGTTCTCTGTTGGCAAGGTAATGCATTTTTCAGTATGGTGTGCAGTTCCATCAGTGTGGTCGTGCGGCACGCGGGCGTGGGTTTGCAATGTGGTTCTCATCTACGTGCATCCCAAGATGATGGCCATATCCGCTGGGGCTTCCGCGAGCGTGGGTTTGTCGTGCTGCTCCTTTTCTTGTTGCTACGTCTGAGGCGAGGACGGGCTCTGCCGCACCGGGAACCAGGGTGTTCGTGACACCGGCGAAGACGGCGTGGTGGTTCCCTTCTTCCCCAACAACAAAAGTTGCGGTGTGGTTATGCAATTGTTGAAGTTCAAGAATATGTTTGGTGTCTTTTCAGATTTCGTTTGGGCGCAACACTGCAGTTCACCTGGGTGTTCACAACGGTGCGGACGGGTGTGCAGTAGGGTGCTTGCAGTGCGATGGCGCGATGCTCACGGTCTGGAATAAATTTGTTTGATGCGATGGTGCGATGGCGCAATTTGTTTCATGTGTTGTAAAATTTAGTCGACTACGTCAACACCTGTAGTGCGTTTGTTCCGCGGATGTGGTTCAGTTTTGAGAGTGATGATGTTCACTTGCGCCCAACATGAAAAGTGTTAAAAACTAGTGAAACAATAAAATAGTAATGTGGTTCACTTTGATATATGCCGCGGCTCACTTGGCCTAGGCTCTGCGGTCCACTCTCGTTCGTAAAAAAAAGTAAAAAAACAACAAAAACTTGTGCGAGAAAATTTACATTCGACAAAAAAAATCATGAAGTTCGCTTTCCCGTTTGATGCAGTGCGGTTTTCAGTTTAAAAGCAGTGCGATTTTCTTCCTTGTCTTCGAAAATTTACGTCCCACAAAAAAGAAATCATGTAGTTCGCTTGACTGTCTGATGGATTGCGATTGTGCGGTTTTCTTCCTCGTCTTCAAAAATTAACGTCCCACAAAAAGGAAACCATGCAGTTCTCTTACCCATGCGATGCAGTGCGGTTTTCAGTCGGATGGAGTACCCACGTCGATTTGGGTGTCGCGAAAAACCGAGTGTCCGCTTTTCGGTAAAATCGAAACTGCTCTTAAACCGTAAGGAATTAGAGAGAGCGTTCTACATGAAAAAGTTGTGTCTCGTTGATATCTTTCCAACGGCGTATGATTTGAATTATTCCGACCAGCCGCTTATAAAAATTTCGCGAAAAAACAGCCGCTGCCTCTCGAAGTCAGCCGCACGATTTTCAAAATTAACTAAAAATTGTAAGGAATCTCAAAACCATTTCAACATATGAAAGTTGCGCCTTGTCCGTAGCTTTCCAACGGCGTATCATATATCTCGTTTTGGCAAACGGTTAGAAAACTGGAGCAAAAACAGTACCGAAAATTTCAAAAAATTTGAAAAACAGAGTTCCGCGATTTAGTAAATTTGAAACTGCTCTTAAACCATAATGAATTAGAGAAAGATTTATATATGAAAAATATGCTATTCGACGATATCTATCCAAAGGCATATCATTTGCTTCGTTCCGACAAGCGGTTTAGAAAAAAACGCAAAAAAACGCTCGCTGCCACTCGTCATCTGCCGCACTATTTTCAAAACTGCTCTTAAACCGTGTGGGATCTCGAAAAGTGTTCAACATGTAGAAGTTGCGCCTAATCCATAGCTTTTCAATGGTATATTACACGCCTCATTCCGATAAACGGTTAAAAAATTAGACCGAAAACAGTACCGAAAAAATAACGCGTGCAGTTTTTTCCGACGAGAAGTTCACTAGTCTCTATTGCAGTGCTCGTCGTCAAAATGATGCAGTGCACTTCTGTTGAGCGTGCAGTGCCGAAGTGGTGTGCAGAATAGTTATTCTGCTAATATTAGCAGAATAGATTAAAAGTAAGTGCAAAATATGAAATAAATAGGGGAGCCCCACTCTAATATAATAAGATGATCCAACGGTGTGATTTTTAACATATGCATTTATGTGTCCTCAGCGAAAAGAACAAGCATTTCAGCTGATTGCAGGATCAATATATATTGAAACATTTGTTCTTTTTGTCCAGGACACATGAAGTCATATTTTTTCAATCCCTCCGTTGGATCATGTTATATTATAGTTGTGTTGGTTCAGGATTTTTTTCAGGATTTTTGAGAACTTTTACACCGTGAAAAACCTTAACTAGTTCTGTGGCAAGCTATTGTAGAAAATCCTCTCCAACTAAAGTCATCTCCTCGCCCCCGCACGCTTTCCACCCGAAACAGTCAGCGCCGCCCGCCCCGCTTCCGGTGCAGGCGATGCTCCGCCTTCAAATGACACAACTGTCGTCCGTTCGTCCATCTGCCACCCACATTAATGATACGCGGTTGCCGAGGCCGCTACTCCGACGCCACACGTCCGTCCCTCCGCCGCCCACCATTGCTATATAAACTGCTGCACCGGCCATAGTCGCAGTCATCTGCATCCATTCCCTTTCTCCTGTCCACACCACTACTGCCCACCATGGCTTCCTCACGCTCCGGCGCTCTTCGGGACGGGCGGACGACGGACCACAAGAAGATGGCAGCGATTGTTGCCGACCGGTTGGCCGGCAGGCAGCCGAAGGACGACGACGTCCCAATGGAGAACATGGTAGTCAACGATCCGGCGCCAAACCCCTCCTCCGCACCATCCTCGCCGGTGCATTGCACCATGACCATCGGCGAGGCCCGTGCCCAATATATGGACACGGTGAGGCAGATGCATGAGGAGCAGTTCCGGGAGGCGCATGCCGACGCCACCTGCAACCACCATCTCCTCCAGGAGCACCTGCAGGCGGCGGAGTGGGCGGAGTAGGAGGCGCTGCTCGGCTCATACCGCTCCGCCCGCGAGGGCCACCTCGAGCGCTGCAGTACTGCATGCGGGTGGCAGAGGTTGTGGCCGCCTACAAAGAGGGCGATGAAGCGGGCGAGGCGCTGTTTGGCTAGACCGAGGACGAGGCAGAGGACAATGCCAGCTCCGACAAGTGCCCGCTCCGTTGGCGTTGACAATGGTCTGCTCCATCGAGGCCCCGCGGCACCAACAACAAGGTAGAGGACACCGCCGGCTCCATCGAGGCCCCGCCCCGCCAACAACGAGGCAGAGGACATCATCGGCTCAGCCGAGGCCCCACCCTGCCGGCAACGAGGGGGAGGATTTCCACCGCTACGCCGAGGCACCGCCCACCGGCAACGAGACAGAGGACATCGCCGGCTCCGCCGAGGCCCCGCTCCGCTGCCAATGAGGCCACGCCACATAAAAAATGAGGAAAGTAGAACACGGCAGGTCGCCGCCGCTCGGGTCCAAGTAAGGCCACTGCTGCTACCCTCCGGTTGAAGCCAAGCTAGGTGGGTTTACCATTGACGGCCGGTTAGCTTCTTGGCGGCGATGTGGAGTCGGAGAGCTGTGTTGGAGAAGAACGCTGCTTCTACTTAACTGCTGGTGTAGTTGGCTGACTGACACGTGGGCCCAACAGGCCACATGTCAGTTACGCAACTGCACATGTAGTTAAGTCACTGAAGCTTTTGTTCGGCTCAGCAGGACACAGGTGGGTAGCTCCAACGCACCCCTTTTTAGTTGAAGAATGTATGAAATGTAACGAAATCTGGCATGTTTATATGAAATCCGGCCATGTATGAATGAATTTATTTCGATTAGTTCGAATTCCTGTATCACTGGCATTGGATGAACATGCAAAACAATACGTACTAGCATTATTCCCAGGGTGATCACCTCGTTTGCAGCAGTTTCACATGTACTCCCTCCGGTCCTTTCTAGTCTGCATACAAGTTTTGTCTGCAGTCAAAGTATCTCTACTTTGACTAATCTTACAGAAAAAAGTATGCACTTTCACAGTGTGCAAAGCAAAAAGGAACAGAAGGAGTACAAAGAGTTTGAGCAGCTTTTTAGCATTTCTGTACATTGCAATCAAACACACAGGGCTGGCAAATCATAGAGAACATTCAAAACAATCGATGATTATGCATCTCAGCGACTCACATGTCAGAGGCAATATTTACTTCACAACTAAAGAATAAAGAAAAAATTGATCAATGCTACTGACAGCAAAGGGCGTCCCATTCGAAAATATCAAACGCACGTCTTGCTAAAATCAATGAGCAAAATTTGACAAGGTTGTCCCATTCCAAAATATCAAATGCCTACGATTGTGGAATGGACAGGGTTTGCCATCAGTTCGGACATTGACATGGCACCTCGTGCTAAATAAACCAGCTGTTCTTTTTGTGCAGTTCGACCAAAATCAACCAAATTCACATGTAGCTTGTATGATTTCGCCCTTATATGTTGCAATGCCTTGAACTTATCGGCACCTCCTTTCTTGTGGTGGAAATGAATGATTCGATGTATTCATGAACATTTTGTGCAGTTTCCATTGAAATCAAGCTGAGCACCCCTATTTGCACAAATACAAAAAAGTGATTAGTATAAAGCAAATTGTACTATGAATTGACAGTTTAAACATGCACCTACATGGTCCATGTAGAGCACACTTTTAGAAAAATGGAACTCACCAGAAAGAATCCTAGAACAACATTGTACTCGCGCATCACAACAAAAAATGGAGATTTGTCAGTCCTTCTGAGCTAAAGTTAGTTTGGTCTTGTGGGGAGTAATGTAACCATCCTTCAACTGCTCCTTCTGATGAGAAGATAGACAGGGCTTCTTCATCTTGGCATAATTGGAACTAGTCACTTCACGTACTCCATATTCTTCTTCAGAGGAAGATGATCCTGTTGTGGAAAGACAAGAGGACAACTAAATTCTAGCATCCCTGTTTGCTCGAAAAAAAGGAAAGGAAATATTTAAAACAGCATAGATGAAGCACTTCCCAAGGACAATACCACTTTTTCATGACAGTATCTAAACAGTAGCACAACACCAGAGATGACAAAGCTCAATCATATAGATGAAATCAGTGGGCAAGTACCAACCTTTGTCAGGAGGCTTATTGTATAGAGCATACAGATCAAGCACTTCTCCGGAACCATCTGTTGCTAAATATATGGTATCTTCAAAGAAGATCCCCGTTTGCACAAGTAGAGATAATTACGTATTACATTAAGAGTGTCATCAAATCAGTGGCAAAACAATTGCTCGTTCCAGCCATAGCAATAAATTAAGATGCAAAACTATATCATTACTTGTGTCATCACAATTCCAGTGCTTCATTACAGCATTGGGAGTTGATTTTTGTTTTTCTTCCACTTGTTCTTCCCCTTCATCACTTGGTTCAATAGACAAGCTTCGCCTTCAATGTAAGATTTGGCATGTCAATTAGGGAGCACGAGTATAGCACTAAACAATGACATTAATTTTCTGATGAAAGTGGAAAAATACATGCCAAGAGTTGTGAAATATCCTTATCTTACCTCAATGGGATATTACGGTGCACATACAGATTGGAAGTTTTGTCTCCATTTGTGCAGTTCACTAAAATCAAGCAACATTGCCGTACAAGTAGCACAACATATGAAAGCACACTACAGAATCATGTGAAAGAATGATAGTATGACCTCTCATGATGCGGAATTCAAACAACTCACAAGAAGAAGATCTGAACCAAATTTGCCAACACGGATAGGAATTAAGATCTCCTCTTGTGCAGTTCCACTAAGATCAAGCAATCAAGCAACGTTGTCGGTGTGACATTATGGTTGAACTGCACAAAACACTCTTAAAACAAAAATGTTTTGTGTAGTGCAACAAAAGGTCACAATGGCAACGAGGTGAAGTTGATAACCCTGTTTACACAAAGGTGCGAAGGAAACAACTAGTGGTTAATAACGGTGGATGACACAGAAGCCAACAAAAAGAAGCATCTACCTTATCTAAATGGGAAAGAAAGAAAGACAGTAGCATTTCTCAAACGGTGGCATTAATTAATATTAACATAGATATTATATTAACAATAAAATTCATTAAACATGTAATTTTCTTTTAACTGTGGCATTGCATCAATTTTCCAGCGGCATTATTAGAGGGTGTTTGTTTATAGGGACATTTTGGTGTAGGGACTAAAAAAACTCCGTGTCAGCCCCATCTAAACCAAACAGGAGGGACTTTTAGGGACTAAAAGTGGGCATTTTTGGGACTAAAGAAAGAAGACCCCGAGGGAGTCTTTTGGGGACCTTTTCCAACCGTTGCCCCAGCCACGCATTGCACCTTGTCTCTATTAGTTCATTACTAGGGGTAACATGGTCTTTTAGCATGTCATTTAATAACCTCTAGTCCATGTTTAGTCCATGGAACCAATCAGGTAGGGACTAGGGAGTTTTTAACCAAACAGGGCCTTAGATTAACAACAGCTAAAGAGTTGGACGGGACAGTGGACGCACCCGCACCATGTGCATCTATCGATGTATTGTAGTCATGCACAGTCTGTTGCAACAAATAACAAACAACCATGGAGCATATTTGTGTTGGTCCCAGTTTTGTTATCTTTAGACACCTTTCCCTATGTGAGCGCAGCAAATCTAGTCCTGCTCAAACTCTACAACCTTGTCCCCCAAAACAAAAGGTCAGTTCGTTACAGATGTGCATACTGCGTTTGTCATTGTTTTCCCTTTTCGACCAACGTAGGTGCTGGATAGCCAGTTTGTACTAGTACTTTCGCCCCTTCCTTTCCTCTTTGAACCACATCCTAGATTTATGCGATACAACTTTCCCCACTACTTTCCCCTATTCCTTTCCTCTTTGAACCACGTCCTAGATTCGTGCTATACAACTTTCCCCCTTCCTTTCGTCTGTGAACCACTTTTCCCACTCCTTTCCTCTTTGAACCACATCCTAGATTCATGGTACACATGCAGCTAGAGCAATGCATGTGGAATAAGTAAATTATACCTTAAGGTTCTTGGGGCCTGTTTCGGTGGGCGACGGGACAACGGCGAAGAAGAAGGGGTCGGAGGCCCTCCCGCGCCGCCACTGGGTGAAAGTGAACAGCCGCGCCGGTAGTGGATTCCCTCCCTCGCCGATGGCGACAGCGTTAAGCCTTCTTCCTTCCCGGCGGACGGATCTTGCCGGCTCTTTGAGCAGCAGTGAGGGGAGAGAGAGGCCAACGAAGTCTTGTTTAGATCTTGAGAGGGTGAGAGAGTGTGAAGAGAGCAACTACAAGCGCTGAGGCTCCAACATGTATATATATACTTGAGAGAGAGTGTGAAGCGTGCAAACCCTGGAAAACAAGCGCCGGGGCTGCAGCTTATACGTGATGAGGTGATTATACGGTCACTACGAGATCATATAGCTCCATATCCATCCATTTTGACCAGTCAAAGAATCCTCCTGGCACAAATTATGCTCAAGTGTAGTTAATAAACCAAAGACCTCAAGTTTTTTTTGAGTGGAACCCGAGACCTCAAGTTTGATGAGCGAACAGGCTAACCAGCTACACAACCCTCCCGTTATGTTCAACGAGAGGAAAATAACCTTTTATACATTCCTGCATTCGTGTGACAAGCATGCCATGTTTTTTTTTGTGTGTGGGAGTCATTGGGATTTAAATCATAATCGTGTCATGTGGCTTTGGTGGTAAGACTATCCACAGTGGCGTAGAAATAATGCAGCCTTAGTCACCTTACCTCTCTCCACGTAGTACATTGGGTCCCACCAGTCAGAGGGTGAAACAAACAAATTAATAAGAAAAATTAAAAGTGCCAGCGGTGTATCTTACCTCACAAATCTCGCTACTGCTCGGGAACACTGTCCAATTGACCCCTCTGTTCGCTCACGTACTGTTTTAAGTGAATCCTTATTATAACATGCACACAGTTTTGGGCACTTGTATTCGACCTAAGTCAGTGTGCCACCGTATCTCGTACTTACTACTCCCTTCATCTAGGTGTAATAAGTCACGTTAGAAGGTGCAGCGGGACCAAGGTGCGTGTGTGTGTGTGTGTGTGTGTGTGTTTAACAACATGTGTGTGTTAGAGAGAGCGACAAATCGACCTACTCCTATAGAGAGATGGTGTGTAGTGTACGATTTTAGCCTCAAGAGTCGATGCATCCTCTTGTTTTCGGGCGTGTCCGGTAGGGACAGGCGGACATCTGCCACGCCCGCTCCTGACCAGCCTGGCCCACCCAAAGCCCCTCCATCGCCCGCGCACGCTTCCCGCCTGAAATGGTCAGCACCGCTCCAAAGAATCGGTGCCGCATTCATGCCCGGGCAGAGCGGACACGACCTCTCACTGGCACAAGAGTGATGGTTGCTTCGTCCGTCCAACTTATTGCTGGGTCTATGTGATTTGACGGCTCATTGGTCTTTATTACTGAGGTGGTACTACTGCTGGATGTCCCACACTTTCGGCGAAAGGAGGTACTACTAGATTACAATTTTCTCCATTCTTACAGCAGAGGAGTGCAAGAGTAGTGAAAACATGCATGCTGAAAGATTACATGGCCCACCTCACACTATCACCATATTTTCTGGACACCATGCGACACGTAACTCTTTACATAGTACTCCATCTGTTCCTAAATACTAGATGAGTCCCCGCGCGTTGTCGCGGAACAGCCATATATCTCTTTGCGTAAAATTATTGATTTCGTAGAATTAAAAAAACTCTATAACCGCATGACAAATGTGGTAGCCAAACTAAAAAAACTCCCATCATCAATTAGATCATCCCGCATAAGGAAAAAAGATCAGCCAACTCCTACTTCATAATGGGATTATGTTTTTCTTTTTGACATGTTAATGGGACTTAAAAGCTCACTTACATGCATGCTACCGGTGCATGCTTGTGTGCAGACATGTTGATGTGATTTAAAACCCACTCACATGCATGCCACGGTATTTCTGCATGCTTGCATGTGGCTTAGTGCGGAGCCTCTCAACGTCTAGATCAAACGGCTATTATGGACTGATTTAGTTCATCTAACGGCTACATTAATTTTGATGATGTGGCTCAAGGAGAGGATAGATAATTCCTAGTAGTGGGGGCTAGCTATTACTAGTAGATAAGTCTTTGTAGAGATTCCACTAGGTGAACTACATACAAAACAAAATGAATGAATCTACACATAAAATGCATCTATATACATTCGCATGTGGTTCATGGTGAAATCTCTACAAATACTTATATTTAGGAACGGAGGAAGTACTAGTATAGTACGTACTGTAACTTATCAGTGAGATAAATTTGTACAATGCTATGAAGCTTCCAGCTTCTGTTACATGTATCTTGCGTCCAAGGTTGCCCGTTGCAACATTTCATCAAATACAAAGGAGACTAACATGCATGCTATTGCATCTCAATGATTGACAGATCATAGCAAATATGTACTCCCTCCGTTCCAAAATAAGTGTCTCAACTTTATGCAAACTTTAGTACAAAGTTGTACTACTACTAAAGTTGACACTTATTTTGGAACAGAGGCAGCTAAAGAAAAAAATGATCCATGCAGTCCCTAGCCCTTGAACCGTGAACCCTAACCAGGCTTCAATTTGCTGGCAACGTTCGAGCTTCCTAAGAAATGAAGTTTGCAACCTTTTGACCATCGGATCATTTTGTGCAGTTTCACCAAAATTGAGATGAGCATCCTTGTGGCAAAGAAATTGAAGAAGCGTGATTAGAATAAGATTACTGGGACTAGTTGATGAGACATAAACTCATCACAAATACAGTACGTAGAAGCCAGTAGAGGTATGTGCGGGGCAAAGAAGTATAGAAATATCCACATGGAGTGATGTGGGCAGCTGGAGCAGTGGTGCAAGCCGGCTATAAAGGGAGTTGTACCCGAGGGACATAGCTCAACCTTGAGGAGGGCGGCGGGAGGCGGCAACTGCCCACGTCACGGTAGTGAGCAAGGGACGAAGGCAACCTCACCGGCTTTGTGAGAGAGAATGGCGGGGACCCCTGATCGGGACGTGCCGACAGTGGGTTTTCGCCATCAGCGATGGCGACCGCATCTACACTAAGCATCCACCCCTTCCCCCGGCGGACGTGATCCGCTGGGATGTCAGAGATGTGGCCACAGTCATTTTGTGTGAGAGAGTGTGAAGAGAGCAACCCCAGCAAGCAACCGTGTAGGCTGGCCCGTCCTGACTATGTATATAGTGGAACAATTTCCTTTTCTCTCCATATGAACCTATCATATTGCGTATGTGCCACTGAAGAAAAAAAACTTTATTTCTAAATGACGCGGCACCTACTACTCGTTCTCCTATAACCTTGCGCTTGGCATCTCCAAATTTTTAACCTTGCGATTGGCTCTTCGCCTCTTCGGGAAGTCGAGCAATAATCGTAGTGCAGTGTATATCGTTATGGCTATATGAGACCGAATGAATTGTTGCACGTCCACCACGTGGGCGAGGGTCGAGGGGCGAGGGAGAGTGCTATATATGGAGCAAAATGAGTGAATCTACACTCTAAAATATGTCTGTATACATCTGTGTTTGGAGTATGTACTAGTAGTTCATATTGAAATCTACTAAAGGACATATATATATTCCAAACAATATGATATAATCTCTATAACGAAGGTAGTAGGGACGAGGAGTAAACGGAGGGAGTAGTAAAGTTTTCTCCTCGTCCTGCGAGCCACCGCGCACATGGGCGAGGGAGCGGGCATAAGGCACACAGTACTAAGCAAGCTTCACCTCATCCTACGAGCCACCGCGCCCGTGGGCGGGGGAGACGGCGTACTAAGCAAGCTTCTCTTCGTTCTGCGAGTTGACGGGACACATCAAAAGTACTCCAGTGCATAGAGCCTTGCCTCTAAGGTAGGCCCCACATGGTTTGCCTCTTTTTTTAACATAACACGTCAAGTCGCAATTTGTTTGTTCACCCGTGGTAGACGATCCTCCCTCCACCAAGTGGACAACCAGTACACGTGCCAAATTACCACGTGGGCTGCCTTTTTCATACAGAAATGAGCTCCACCGTGTACCCGCGTGGGTGTGGTTGGGAAAGAGATGGGAGTATGTGCGACGTGCATGCACCTCTTCTCTTCGTGCGCGTCCCCCACCTATGTGGATGTGTGTGAGAGATACAAACCGCGTGCGTGAGTGTTTTTTGTTTTGGGGTGGGGGTGGGGGTAGGGTGGGGGGTTGATTTCGCGAATGTATTTGTGGGAATATGTGTCGATGACATCTCAAACAAATTTTGCATGCAATGTGTGTGAAATGGAGGCCTATCCATATCATATATAGAGGTTCGAGAAATCCATGAGAAGAGAGGGAGGGGTCATAGATATCGATAGAGTCGAAGAGAGGATCAAGTGGGTAGGTGCGTGATCGATGAAGAGAGCCATCGAAATTGTGTGTGTGTGCAAGTCAAAGATATAGGGCGACTGACCTACCGGAATATCAGAGGGCACATGTCAAGTTTGTGTGTGGCAGGGAGACATGACTAGAGCGCTCGATGTATCAGTGTGTGGGGGGGGGAGGGGGGTGGGGAGGGGTAGGCAAAGGCCTAACTATAGAGGTAGAACGACTCGTATATGTGTTGAGAAGGAGAACCCCAGCTATGTCTTGAGGGAGATCGATCGACATCCATACATAACTGAAGGATGGGAAATATGATGGGACAGAGAGAGAGAGGAGAGAGAAAGAGAGGGAGGGAGAGGGGTAGAGTGCTGGATGGGTGATGGAGTTGCTTCTCGAAGATGGTGGGAGAGGCCTACTAGACAAACTGAGGGTGGAACTGCAATGTTGTCAATAAGAGTTGGGATGTGTTTCTGTGTGTGCCTGTGCATGATAGATCTGTCGGGATGCGTCCATGTATGATGAAGGGGAACCATGTGTTTGGTAAGCAAACCTAACTAGATCGGTAGATCAATTGTTGTTTGTCGGAGGAAAGGAGAGACATAACTAATGAGGTAAATCGATCGACGCGTGGGTAAAAACGAGTTATAAGGACCTAGCTAGCTATATGTATAACAAGAGATCGGTCGGTGTACGCCCATTTGTTAGAGGCAAATAAGGCCCAACGAGACGGATAGACAGAGGGAATGGATCTAGGAGGTGGTGTGAGAGGCCCAGCTACTAGCTAGATAGGGGGATGAGTGTGCGGTTGTGAGATCAATGAAAAGAGGGGCGAGAGTTTACACGTGTGTGTGACCATATGAGGGACACGAGGCAAGGACACATAAAGGAGGAGATTGAAGGTGTGTGTGTATGTTGTAGGCAGGGATCGTTGGAGAGGTTTATCGATCGGTGTGTGTCGGAAAGGAGTTGTGGAGACTCTGGGAGAATGACCTAAAGAAAAAAATTAATGTGCCCGGTGGATAGAATGCCGAGGGAGGGGGAGGGCGAGGAGGGCGTGTGCATGCACGAGAGAAAGTTAGTGGTAGCTACAAAGGTTAGAGGATTGTGTGGGTGTAAGAGACTAACAAAGATCATAATTTGATATGAAAGCGAATTCATATATTTGAATAGGAGATCATAGTGCTTTAAAAATATGCATGCATGAATATAGCGGTGATACACGTGTTGTGCACATGTTATACCATAATGTGATAATGCATGGCGTTTGCAACTAATAGCTAAATGTCGAACAATCTAAACCATATTATACATCAAACAATCTCACATTTTATTTGAATTTGTGATAATGTGTGGCGTTTGCAGCTTACAACTAAATATCGAACAATCTAAACAATACTATATATCGAACATTCTCACATTTTATTTGAATTTGTGGTAATGTGTGGTGTTTGCAACTCACATCTAAATACTTGTAGGCGTAGGGGGCGGGGCACCATACATAATGTGATAAACACATTATACATATGAGACATGGTTTAGATTATGAAGATCTAGCTAGAGCTAGAAATGTAATGTGATTTGAAATCAACATAAAGTGGATTCAAAAAATCGAGTTCGAGTTCATATAGTACACATAGTTCATATGTAACTCGAGACTAATCATGTGGTGTGCTGTGAAGATAATACACAAACGATGGTTTAACTTGACAGTAATGATGATTGTAGATCTTATTAAAACAGAGAAACGAATTCAAATGCTTTGACTTCACAACAATCATTACTGTAGATCTTATTCAAATAGAGAAACAAATTCGGACGTGGAGTTTCTACACCCAGGAGCAAATGCCCCTGGTGTGAACAGTAAAATAAAAAAAATAAAAAAAATAAACAAAATCTGAATTTTTTGTGTGGTATACTTATACAAATATTTGTTGTGCACGTAAAATGTCATCGTGAAATCACATTCGTGGAAGGTGTGGTAAAAAAACAAAGTCGATGCTCTAAAAATGTTACTTACAAAATCATTTTGGAGCTTTGATTTTGTTTTTTTTCAGCACGACTTCCATGAATGTGATTTCGTGATGAAAGTTTTCATGCACAAGAAACACTTGTGAAAGTATGTCACAAAAAGATTTCAGAATTTTTTAATTTTTTTTCCTATTTTTTGATTTTTACTGTTCACACCAGGAGTATTTGCTCCTGGGTGTAGAATGGTACTTTCGAACAAATTCAAATTTTGTTCATATTGAAGCGGTAGTATGTACGTTTGGAATGCACTAAAACGTTCATTTGAGTAGTAGGTTGCATGCATTATACACGTAGCGAAATATTTTAATTGAACATAACATGAATTCAAAGTTTTGAATGACATTTGTAGTGCGCATTGATTTGGTACAGTACACGTTAGGCTTGTCCGGAAATTTCAACCCGCGCCTTGTTAGCCCGAAATATTTAAGATATATCTTTGTCTCGTCGTGCTCCGACAACTCCCTCCATCTCAACCCGTGCCTTGCTATTCCAAAATTACAACGCCCATGAAAACTCCCACCTCCTATGAAATCCCGACACGTGAAATGCCCGTGGTAGCCCTGAACCAAAAGAACCGCCTCAAATCGGTGGGGGTACTTTCGTAACTTACCTCACATTTCGGACAAGCGCGTCCCTAAGCCATGGTTCCCCACTTCCATCCCATCCGCCCACCCATTCATACACCGAGGCCGTGAAAACCCGCGACGAAGCCCCACACCTTGCTCCGTCCGCCACCCAGCCGGAGCCTCTTCCCCGATGACATCGTCTGCAGCAACACCTCGACGTCCCTCATCCACCGTACCGGATGAGGATCCGTCATCGATCTTGTTGTCCCACCGGTTCAGCCACCCCGTCCTCCACCTCCAAGGAGCTGCCCCAATGTTCCCCTCGTCTTCTGTGCCACCTCCATTCCCACACCGTCGTCTTCACCTGCACCGTCGGAAGAGCATCATCATCACCGTTTCCTCAGATGAAGTTGCGGCCTAATCGGTGCCACCAAAGAGGTTGTACACTAATCACCGCATTTTCTTCTTGATTCGATCTCACGGTGTTGCCGGCGCTCGGTCCCGAGCCGACACAGCGCGGCTCCATCAACGGCGGCGTCGCCGGCCACTTCCTCCACGGCATCGCTCCCTCGACGGCGATGTCCACATCAGTAGGAGCTGCCGCTGCTTTAGCTCTCGCTCACGCTGCTGCTCTGCTCTTGCTCTCGGTCCCCTGCCTGGTCTGCTCTTGCTCTCGGTCCCCTGCCTGGTCTGCTCTTGCTATTGCTCTTGCTCGCTCTGCTGCTCTCGCTCTTGCTCTTGCTTGCGATGCTGCTCCAATTTAGCTACACTTCAGTCGACTGAATCGACTTTTGGGTCAGTCGATTACCAGGGGGTAGGGGGGGGGGGCTCGCCGAGGTGAAGGAAGAACCAGCCGCAAAGGGGAGAGGGGCTCGCCGGAGAGGTACCCCACTATCTATCTTAGGGTTCAGGGTGGGGGCGGTGGTCGCCGGTGGTGGCGGGGCGGTGGCGTGGGGATCGCCGGAGAAAAAGCTCGGCACGGGGGGCGGGGGGGGGGGGCTAGAGGGATGGCCGGGGAAGCGGCAGACCGGCGATCGGGAGTGTTTTCGGGGCAGGCGGGGCGGCGCACCGCTGGCCTCGGGCGGCGGGGGGCTGCTGTTTGGCCGGTGGTGGCTGGCGGCTCAGGGGGGTGGAGGTTGAAGATGAACTGCAGGCCCTTGATTTCGTATCCAACGACTGTAAAATTGACTGACCAGAGATAAAAAAGTCAGTTGACCGACGTGTAGCCTCACCTTGCTAGTGTGTTCAGTTGCGACAGCAAAATTCAGTTTCGACAGCAAAATTTAGTTTTGACAGTTAAGTTCAGTTTCCACAGTTAAGTTCAGTTTTGACAGTTAAATTCAGTTTCGACAGTTAAGTTCAGAGATGAGCGGCTGATGTATTTTACATCTATCACTTTGTGGTTATGTATTTTACGTCATGTATTGGAGATGCTATTAGAATTCCACTCAGGTTAACGTTGTCTCTCTTGTCCTGCTTCAGCCTCAGCGTCGTAGAACTCACCGGAGCTGCTCCAACAACGAAATCCTCCATCACAGCGGAGTAGTACCTCGGGCTCCATCTCCAGACGCCTAACATCTTCTTCCCCTCCTCCGACAGCCAAGTCAGCCGGAGCATCCTCACCGGCCAACCCAATCACGCTGAGATCAACATGGCTTTGCCAAAGAGGTTGTACACTTGTTGCATCTCTTTTTTACTCTACATGTTATATATATTGTCTACTGAGCACACGTAGTAACGGGAAATACGATTATTTTAACCTACTATATGACAAGCAGTGAGGTACTAGGCAACTTAGCTTTCCGTGATGGACTCTCTTGAACGCCATCATTATTTATCTCTGCGCGTTTGAGCTGTGCATTTGTCGATGGCCCTGGGAGTTGAGCTAGTAGGGCAGTGGCCTGGGTCCAAAGTAATAGAAGTAGCACAAAAACATTTTTTTAGCGTAGGCTTTTCCTTGCTCAAGCCTTCCTACTAGAATCGCTAGTGCTTGAAAGGAAAAGTGAATGAAAAACATAGGAATTGGGAAGTTTCCTATGGTACTACTATTCATGAATTTGGTTCAAAGGAATGGAGCAAAGGAAAACTGTAGGATTTGTTCCTTTAGTGTCTCCTTGAAAGAAAAAACGTAGGAATTTTAATTTTCACTTGTCCTCCTTTTCAAATTCCTATTCATGAAGCACAAGACTAAGAGATAGTAGCATAATAGCATTATAACCGTACATTTTCTTGTGGTTTGACTTAATCTCACCATGCTTCTTTGCATCCTGTGATCTTCCAATTGTTGTGAATCAAACACCCAGATTGGCAGAAATCCTGTGTTTTTAAATTCTCTGTTTTGCACGTGCATTCCTATCCTATTCCTGTCTATTTCCTATCCCTGCATTGTTGGAATCCTCCAATTCAAACGAGCCCTTACAGAATTACTTCTCTTACAGATAGTTGTCAAAGAAAACCTTGCGTGGTTTGTCCCGCTCCTGCTGCGCCGTCGTCCACCCCAGCTCAGCTGCTCCAACGACAGAAGGGTCCAGCACAGCAGGGATCCGGCCTCCAGACTGTCTTTCGCCGCCTCAGATCTTCTTCCCCGCCGCCGGCAGCCATGAAAACTGCATTACCATCATCAACCGAGCAGATGACCTCGAGGACTACACGGGTCCGCAAGAGAGGTCGCACTCTTTCGTGTCTGCTTACGTTATGCATCACTTAATATTACATGCTACTTTATCGTCCTGTTCACCGATTAGACTCTGAGTCAGCTCCAAACTAATGGTCAAACTTGAGTTTTTAAATGGTTGTGGGGTACATATCGGGGCCGCAATCAATAGTATCTATCTACTATCTGGTTAATCTCCGGTGTCTACTATGAGTTTCATGTTGGGTGGGAAACAAACAGTAAAGAAGCCATTATCTGTATTTTTTAACTGAAGCCATTATCTGCCTGCTATTATTGGTTTTGGGTCTATCCACAGGTTGCTACCATCACTCTGGATTTCTGCATGCACTCCTTACATAATCTCACTATGTTTTATTCCTATGCATGACAGTTATTGTAAACAATGGAACTGAACATGTAGAGCAAAAGAGACGAGCCTTGCGTGGCAATAAAATTTCATGCAGACGTCGCTCCATGGTAGGCGCAAAGGCAGCCCCCCTCCACGCATTTCGGATTGTAATCGAGAGGAAGATATCTGTTCTGAGGGGGATTCAGAAGGAGAAGACAACTCCTATTTACCCCCTGAGGTCTTCGCTCTAACTTGGCATGCTGATGTTGGTTATATCATGCATATGGTGCCTTGCATTGCTTACTTTATACATCAAATATGTCATCTGCTTAGTTTAGACATCCTTTGTGCGAATGCCATCTGTTTAGTTTATTCATCGTTTATGTGAATTATGCAACGCCATCTTGTTTAGCCAGGCATCATATATGTGAATTTTGCAATGCCATCCTGCTTAGCCAGTCATCTTATATGTAAATTATATCAGGCCATCCTTTTTTTCGTTACATATTACATTTGTCAACAATGTTAGTACATTCAACTGCTCTTCGTGTGCATCAGCCATTTGACACGGTGATGGCAAATTCTGGAGTGAAAACAAGGTCTTCAGAGCAGACTATGCTATCTGACGAAGCGCATATCTCGCTGGTTACGGATAGCTCCTCAGAGGAGGATTCAGAGACAGATGACCAGTCCTATCCCCCCCCCCCGAGGTGTATGCTCTAACTTGGCAGGGTTATGTTGCTCATATCGTGCGTATGGTGTCTCGCATTGCTATGTCATTTGATTAGTTTAGACATGCTTTGTGTGAATGCCACCTGTTCAGTGTCTAATTACCATATATGTGAATTATGCATTGCCATCTTGTTGCAAGACATTATATATGTGAATTATACAATGCTATCTTGTTGCAAAGGCATTATATATGTGAATTATGCAATGCCATGCTGTTTAGCCAATCATCATGTATGTGAATTATATCATGCTATCATTTTTTTGTATTACGTGTTCCATTTGTCGACAACGTTTGTATATTCAACTACTCTTCCTGTGCATCAGCCATTTGAAGCGGTGATGGAAGTATCTGGAGTGAAAACAAGGTATTCAGAGCAGACAATGCTACCTGCTGAAGCAGACATCTTGCTGGTTACAGAGAGCTCCTCAGAGGAGGATTCAGAGACTGATGACCAGTCCTATTTCCCCCCTGAGGTCTATGCTCAAACTTGGCAGGGTTATATTACCCATGTCATGCATGTTGTCTTGCATTGCTTAGTTTTTACATCATATATGGATTGCCATCTGCTTACTTGCTTACTATATAAATCATATATTTGAATTATATCATGCCATCATGTTTACATAGTACATACACATCATCTATCTGAATTATGGCATGGCAACCCATTTAATAAAGACATCATATAGTTATATCATCTCATCCTGTTTAGTGTTTACAGTCATCATATTTTGAATTATGGCATTCTATCCGTGAATGTATGTGAATTATGGCATGCCAACCTATTTAATAAACACATTATATAGTTATATCATGTCATCCTGTTTACATAGTCATCATATTTTGAACTATGTCTTTCCATCTTTTTTAGTTAGCCATCATAATGTGAAATTGTGTCATGCTATCCTGTTTAGTTAGCCATCATATATGTGAAATTGTGTCATGCTATCCTGTTTGGTTAGACAACATAAATATGAATTATTTCATGCCCTCTTTTATTCCCCACTATCCATTGCACCTGTCTATCATACAATGTCTATACTTTCAATTACTTTTCTTGTTTATCAGCCATTTGAATTGGAGAGGGTGATGGCAGTATCTAAGGGAGTAACAACACGGTCTTCAGAAAAGATAGTGCTACCAGTTGATGCAGATAGAACCACGGTTGTACTTGCCCAAGGACCAGATCCACCACACATAACCCAGACTCTCGCAGATTGTACCCCTACCCAGTTGGACAGAGAACCAGCTACACCCCTTCTAACCCCAACCCCGGCAGATAGTAACCCAGTTCCAGTTGACACAGCACCGTCTCCACCACAGAGCACCCAAACACGAGCAGTTAGTAAGGGAACTGCAGTGCCCAAAGCACGAGGACCACCACTCTGAATCCCAACTCAACGCTTAAAGGAGAAGAAGATTTGTTCTCAGGTCAGGTTCTGTAGCTATGGTTCATACTCCTTTGCTCTTGCATTACTGTATTTACTCATACCAACTATTTTCAAATTTGAAGGATGGAATTGAAACTCCAATGGCGCAACAGGTATGTTTTAAACCTGTTTCTTTAACTGGTTTGCTGTTGTAACCTGCTCTATGTTGATTTCAGTTTCAATTGAATAAACAGTTATGTTCTCATGTCATGCACATTACAAGTGTTGTTATTGCTCTATAGTTTCCCACACTTATATTCTGTCTATTCTGCTTTGTCTTGAACAAATATTATTTGAACTGTGTCTCTATCTTGATTTGGCAACAAAAACTAGAATGATATAGACCATAAAGTGACCATGGTACATAGATATATGTTTGTTTCATGTTGTTATCCTGTCCACTTTACTACTGAACTCATTTACCAAAATGAGTTTCATATACAACATGGTAAACCTGTGATGTGTCTGCTTGTTTCTCTTTTAGAATGCGGACAAAATATTGGAGAACAGTACCGCGTTATGCAATGGTAAAGGAAGTAATGCAGATAAGGTTCAAGATAGTGAGACATCCCTGTTGGTCTCCAAGAAAGCTGATAAAAACTATCTTGACGACAGTGAGAGAACCCAAAAGTCCTGTCTTGATGTAGTGTTCGAGTTACTGGCCACTACTGCTGGCACAAGCTCTTCGAACTCGCTGCCTGAATCAGTTCGTCTTCTTGAGTCTCAACTTCAAGTTGAAAGACATCGATCAGATGTGCTGCGACAGGAAGCTGAAGGACTGAGGAAGTCCCTGCAGAATTCAGATGCATATTTCCTGGTGCAACAGCAAGCGCTGGAGGATTTAAGCGCCAAACAAGAGAAAGTTAATAAGCTTGCTAAGCATCTTGCCAGCATTATGGGTACCCAGGATATTGTTTCTTGAGATCTTCTGAAGTGGTTTCAGTTCTGGATTTGTTTTGCTGCGGCGTTTATTTGCGCTGGTCGCCAACTTTGACAACCAGTGTATATGATATGCTGCTTTGTTCCCTATATTTGCACTGGTGGCGAACTTTGATGCCAGTGGATGTAATATGTGTAATAGCCGTGATAGCCTAGCGTTAGTTGCTTGCTTATTTATTTCCTTGTTGTCTTGTTTATTTGTTTGCTTGTAGTCATTGCAGTTCTTTTTCCGCGGTTTGCTAGTGGCTGCAATAACCTATTTTTTAAAACTAGGCCACAATAACCATGGGCTAATATTTACTGTAGTGACACTGGGCCTCCTACGGGCCGTAGAAACAGTGGGCCTTCTACGGGCCGTAGAAACAATGGGCCTTCTACGGGCCGTAGAAACAATGGGCCTTCTACGGGTCCGTATCATCAATGGGCCTTATACGGGCCGTATGATCGATTGGCCAAACATGGGCCAAACAGACCGCATTATGGCCGTAAACGGGCTAGAGTTGGAATCGTCCGTTCATGGGCCGACCATAACGGGCCATCGTTAATAGGCCGTATTTGATGACGCTATGAAAACGGCCCAACGTATTAACGGACCACAAACGGGCCGACTGTAACCACGGGCTGAATTTGGCCCACAAGCAGAAAATGACAGTAACGGGCCGTAAGTAAACGAATGCTGGAAATGAGCCCAAGAATAAATGGGCTCTGAGAAGGCCGAAAGATAACATGGGCTGGAAACGGCCCAACGGAATAACGGGCCGTTAATGGGTATAAAGTGATACACTGTTCATTACGGGCCAGTTTCAGCACGGGCCGTTAATGGGTGTAAAGTGATACACTGTTCATTACGGGCCAGTTTCACCACGGGCCGTTAATGGGCCAAGAGTTACAAAGGGCCTCATATGGGCCGAAAGACGTCATGGGCCATACATGGGCCAGAAGTGAAAACGGGCTGGAATCATATTGGATGGCCCAGATGACACTACTGGGCCTAACTCGGATAGGGCGTAATGGGCCTTGGGTTAGCGGGCTGTAAATGGGCTATATGCGAACAGGCCGTTAACAAGCTTTCCATGGGCCGGCCCACCACCTTTTGACCAAGTCAAATGGGCCGGCCTTTTCACAGGAATGGGCCTCTGTTGGGCCGTGCCACGTGTCGACGTATCATAGGCGCCTTCTGTCCAATGAGTGGATGACATCTGTCCAACGATGAGCCAACACGTGTTTCCTCCAGCCAATGATGATTTTACATGTGGAAAATCCCCATTGGTCGGGGCTATTAACGGGTTATCGGATCCAAAACCCGACCCGATAGCTTAACAGTGTTCCATTACGGTGGATGCCACGTGTCGGTCACCCTTGACGAAAGCACTTCTGTGATGCGCGATTTATTGTCATGGAAGTGGACACTTCCATGATGATAATTTTGGTAATATCATGGAACACTTCTACGACAGCACAGGTATGACTATCTTGATTCTGTCATAAAATCGTCATGGATGTACATGCATGACAAAAAACGCGACCTACTGTGACAAACACATATCATCAAGGAAGTGTATTTTTTTGTAGTGCTAGCAGGGGAGTTTTCATTTTTTTGTGCGTAATAAGGAGGCACTTCCTTGCGTGCGAAGATATAGCTGGTGGGTCCGACCTGTCAGCGGGGGGAACGTTTTTTCGCGAAATACAGAGGCCCTTCTTGTGGGTCCCAGATGTTAGTTGGAGGAATCATTATTTTGCGCGTGATAAGGAGGCATTTCCTTGTGTGTGGTCGTGGACCCAGATGTCAGCCTCTCCATGAATGTCGAATATCGGGTTCTGGCAAAACCCTTAAGGTTCGAACTCTAGGGTGCGCACGAAGATCTTCTTCCTACCGAAACATGCCCACAACCTCGCTGCGATTCTAAGCTAGCACGATGAACAACACAAGAGACACGGGGTTTATACTAGTTCGGGCCACCGTTGTGGTGTAATACCCTAATCCAGTGTGTGGTGTGGTGGATTGCCTCTTGGGCTGATGATGAACAATACATAGAAAGAACGGCCTCGCGAGGAGAGGTGTTCTTGTGGTGGTGTGTCTGGAGAGGAGTCGATCCGTCTCTCTTGGCTCTAGATCAGATTAGGTTCGGTCCCCTTTCTACTGTGGTGGCTAGCCCTACTTATAGAGGCCCTGGTCCTCTTCCTAAATATTGACTGGGAAGGGAGCCAACAACAACCATTCTGAAAGGCGACAGCTAGTACAAGCTATCCTGACTAAAGGTGGTCTTCGACTGCCAAATGCATTGGTGATGACATTGTCTTGGGCTCCACGGTGACCTCCGTCCTGCCGTCCGGCTGGTCTTGGTCTCATTGCACCGATATGGAAACCTTTGCCTGATGCCCCGGATCTCCGCGCCTGCGCTTTCCCCCTTTGCACCAAAGAGGAAACAAGGACACTGCACAAGCTGGCACCCGCCTGGTGCCCGCCTGGTCTTGATCGCCATGGCTTGCATCATGAGCACCTCGCGAGGTACCCCCTCGCCTTGATCTCTCCGCCTCCTCGCAAGCCTGCCTGGTGAGGCCACCCCTGAGGAGGCCTTGTGTCGTCCGCCCCCGAGGCTAGGCCCTTTGCAAGGGTCTTGAGTGTTTGCTGATGAAGCCGAGCCATACTGGGCCACTGCCTGAGCCACGCCGCAGGCCGCAAGCAGGCAAGTCTGGGGACCCCCGTTCCCAGAACGCCGACAGTAGCCCCCGTGCCCAAGGCGTGCTCAGACTTGGCTTAGCAGCGAAGCCAAAGGGCAAGTGCAGAGCGCCGTGGGCCCCAATAGCCTGCCTCCTTGGTCGACGCGTGGCAATTGATTGGGTGTGGGCTTCTCCGCTTCCCCATGCTGCCTCGACAACTGCCTGATTTGATGAGTCCCTGCTGCATGCAAAAAGTGTCATCATTACCTGTGATCGTGGAGGTCGACGGTTGGCCTTCCTGGGCTATAAATGGGGAGGGGTGAAAGCCCTTGTTGCACATCTCCCCTTGCTCTGCCTTCTTCTTCTCCCTCCTCGCTTCTGATGCTTGCAACGTCCCTTGGCGTCCGCGAAGAGGTTCTTGGTCACGGAGAAGGGGAAGGTTCACCAGGATGGCCCCAGCTCTCCTTCGCCCAAGCGCGGCTGCGGTCGTCTTCGCAAGCATCCCGTGATCCCTGCTGTGGCTTCTCGCGGTCACGATAGTGGCCCTTCACGTGGTGGTGGCGCCCATGTCGAGGCAGCCCGGTCGGTGAGGGACAGCGTGCCGTGGCTGCATGGCCCCCATGACCGCGCTTCCATTCGGCAGAGGTGCTACCGGAGTTCGTTGCATGGTTGGACAACCCGGCCAGCAACTGGCTCCAGCTCCCTCGCTTCTTCGCCGGTGAACTGCCGGCCGCTGGCCTCGGCGGGCTCTGGCTGCAGGCGGACGGCTGCTGCAACAGGGCCTCCTGGGTTGCGGTGGAGATCTCTGTCACCGAAAATGTGGCCCTAGCTCGGGGCTGGCAGACGTTTGCCCGCACGCGTGGCCTAGGCAGGCCATGCACCCTCCATTTCAAGTACGATGGCGATGCGACCCTCTACGTGAGGGTGTTCGGATAAGATGGCTGCCGCGTTGGGTGCTTCCCTAAGGACGATGATGGCGACGAGGTGCTCGGCCTTGGTGACGGCCGTGACGAGGGCGAAGGCGAACCTGCCCCCGGCAGCGACCGCAGCTCCTCGAGCTTCAGCGCCGCCTCCGGTGACAACTCCTCCAGCGGTGACCGCGATTAGCCACCAGGCCACCGCGCCCGCTTCAAGGGCGGTAGCGGGATGTCCCGTCACCGCGCCCCGGTGAAACGCGAGGCGGAGGCTGATTAGGCTCGAGAGGACGACGCAGATCCCTCCTCGTGAGCTGTCACAAGGCACACGCTGTTCTTTTATTTTATTTTCCTCCTTTTCCTGCATCGAGAAAGAGAAGTATGGAGCCCCGTGGGGGCGTGCAATAGACTATGATCCCCTAATTATCGTACTACATTTATCGTTCCTGTGTTGTGTTATGCTATCGTTGTTATGTGCATGCGTGTAGGAACAACTTAGCTCGGGACGTTTTCTATAGTTTCCGCCTCGCAAGGTGCCTGCTTGAGGCCTCGTCGGGAGCCTTAAGAGCTGCAAAAACTTGTTGGGAGAGTTACTTCCAAACCTTGGTCGCGAGGATTACCGGCCGTGGTCGGGTGCTTCGTGTTGTGATACCCGAGGGGCATGGACTGTGAGGGGTGCTCCCGCTGCGAACTCGAACGAGAGAGCCTCACGAAAACTAAGAAAGGAAAGGCTCACGAGGGTGCCCGTGCAGCCCCCTCGCGAGGTTTGCGATAGAGAGAGAGCAAGCCAGACAAAAGCCGAAAACAGAGAACAAGGGCAGAATATGGCAAATAACACAAGAAGCAACTTCTATAAAGGTACAAACGAGGGAGAACAAGCCCACTGCGGAAAGCAAATGAAAAGTCGCGTCCGGCACCTAGTCTAGTCTTCAACGTCTTCTCACCAGCGCGGAGCTAAGTGCTGCCACTGGGCATGGTCGAGAGACCCCGAGGCCCGAGGGTGGCACTCCGGAGACTCCGGGGCGTGTACAGTCCCAACTCATTATTACGTGAGAGTGTCACGGGTGGCGAGCTTCACATGCACTGGGCCTTCTTCACATGCACCAGGCCTTTCTTCAGGTGGCGAGTTTCATAGGCACCGGGCCTTCTTCACAGGCACTGGGCCTTTCTTCAAGGGTAGATCTTCTGGAGGTGCTGAATGTTCCAAATGTTTGGGATGGGCACCCCCTCCTGAGTCTCCAGGCACGCGGCGCCAGGCCTGGAAACATGGACAACATTTAACGGGCCCTCCCACATGGGCGAGAGCTTATGTAGCCCTTCTCTGGAGAGCACCTGCCTGAGTATGAGATCACCTACCTTGAGAGTCTTGGGGCGGATGTTGCGGTAGTGGTACCGCCGCAGCGCATGCTGGTATCTTGCTGCCCGCAGCGTACCTTCACGACGGCGCTCCTCCCCCAGCATAAGGTCCATCCCCCGCATGGTGTCCTGTTGCGCTTCATCAAATGCTAGGACCTGCACGGTGCGATACCTGACTTCATGAGGGAGGACCGCCTCTGCTCTGTAGACAAGGAAGAACGGGGTCTTGCCAGTTGGCTTGGTGGCGGTAGTGCAGATGGACCACACCACGGACTGGAGCTTGTCGTACCAGCCCCTGCTGCAGGCCTCCAGCTTCTTCTTGAAGGTCCTGGTCTTGAGGCCCCTCATGACCTCCGCGTTGGCGCGTTCGGCCTGACCGTTACTCCGGGGGTGTGTGTCGGTGTCAAAACCGGCGGATCTCGGGTAGGGGTTCCCGAACTGTGCGTCTAAGGCTAATGGTAACAGGAGACTGGGGACACGATGTTTACCCAGGTCCGGGCCCTCTCGATGGAGGTAATACCCTACTTCCTGCTTGATTGATCTTGATGATATGAGTATTACAAGAGTTGATCTACCACGAGATCAGAGAGGCTAAACCCTAGAAGCTAGCCTATGGTATGATTGTTGTCCTCTCCTACGGACTAAACCCTCCGGTTTATATAGACACCGGAGGGGGCTAGGGTTACACAGAGTCAGTTTATAGAGGAGGAGATCTACATCCGAATCACCAAGCTTGCCTTCCACGCCAAGGAGAGTCCCATCCGGACACGGGACGAAGTCTTCTATCTTGTATCTTCATAGTCCAACAGTCCGGACAAAGTATATAGTCCGGCTGTCCGGATACCCCTTTATCCAGGACTCCCTCAGTAGCCCCCGAACCAGGCTTCGATGACGATGAGTCCGGCGGGCAGATTGTCTTCGGCATTGCAAGGCGGATTCTTCTCCAAATCCGGTGCACCCGTCATAGCGAATAGTGTCCGGCCTCCCAGTAAGGTTGTACTCCTCGTCTTCTATCCTTCAATAATGGCCACCTCCATGTGTCGATCGAAGACGAGGGGCCGGGGCATTTTTGCATTTGCCACCCTAATCCCGTAGGTGAGCCCTCTATTTGAGGAGACGGGGATCTTCAGATCCAAATCACACCATCTTCCTCCAAGCAAGCATTCCGCAGAGCACGCCCCAAAGAGGCCATCCCATCATGACCAGTGGCCGCAGCCCTGCTCGTCGCTCCCCCAGCTCGAAGCCAAGGGATTGGGAAAAGTGTTCCACCCCTCACAGCCGCCTAATAGAGCTGCAGACCAAAGGGTTCCTTCCGCCCGCATACATGGTCCCCATCCGAACCGGACTAGCCACCTATAATGGCGGGGAGCAAGCGGAGAGATTCCCTAACCCATCTCAGGGGGAGCGGGTATGCCTTGTCCCATATCTGCTAAGAGGCGTCGGGTTTCCAATCCACCCATTCCTCCGCGGGCTCCTGGAGTTCTATGGTCTCCAGTTGCACAATCTTACACCCGCATCCATACTGCACATTGCAGGCTACGTTGCCCTCTGCGAGCTGTTCCTGGGCTGCGAAGCTCATTTCGAGCTATGGAAGAGGTTATTTTGCCTCGTCCCCCGCAACCAGGGGGGATCTATATATCAAATGGGCGGAGCCAAAATATGGCGCATCGCCCCGACCGAATACCTGTCCGGTACTCCCAAGAAGGCGTCCAAAGTCTAGCCCTCGGAGTGGTTTTATGTTGACGACGTTCCCCTTCTAGACCCAGTCCGGACGGGCCTTCCTGAGTTTACCAATACTCCGCTGAAGAATTGCCAAAGCTGGCACCCTCGAAGCCGCCAGGAGGAAGAAAACAGGGAAGTCTTCTATCTGATGAGCCGGATACAAACTCTGGCCAAATCAGGATTGACAATAATCAAAGTTATGTCAATATGCATAATAAGGGGAGTCCAGCCAATTCAATATAGGGGAAACCCATGTGGCACTTCAATGGAGAAGATGATGCCTCCCGCTGCGATCACAGAGGTCCGGACTCCGCCACATCTTTGGCGAGGATACTATCCGAATTGTACAAAGGAGAAGAAGAGGAGTTCCTCCGCATTAAACTGCGGGATGGATTTTCCATGTACAACCCCCGAAGCTGGGTAAGTTGTCATATTTTACTCAACTCTATTCGTTATTACCTTCTTTGCCACAATTATTTACCTTGATGTTTCAAAACAGGAACTAAGGAAGGCCGTGAAAGAGTTCAACAGCCCCTCCTCGCAGCCAGAGGATCCCGGACGGGCTCTCGACCCCGGATTTGAAGAAGATCCGGACATATCCATGGAATTCATCGATGGGACTTTCTATCAGGCAAGCAGTGGCGGCTCATTAGTGGCCATCATCGCGCATTATCCCGGGCTGCTTCTCGTGTCGCATGTAAGTAATGTCGGGGTGCCAACCTTCCGAAAGGATTCCTTTGCTTTGTCGTACCTTATAATCACATGTCGTACTATTGTAGAAACGGCAGTCGGGACGCCGTGCGGAACCTGTGGGGGCCTCACAGCAAGAGGCACTTAGACAAGGTAGGCTTAAAAGGAAGGCGGTTAGGAGCGATACACAGGCGCAGAGGTATTCATTAAGCTTGCCCCGTGGTTTATTTGGTCTTTTTGTCGAGGCGTGATGGTTTTAACTATGTCCTGATAGGAAGCACCGGACTGTGTCCGGGGACCCTACCGGCCACGCCTACAGCAGCCGGATTCCTGGACCGGATTCACGGGCGGAGGCTAATGCGGGGACAGTGCCAAACTGTCCTCCTGCAGAGGATACGGATATGCTTTCCGCCACAAATTCAGAAGTGGAGAGCGCCATGAACCACCGGCACCGACAGGCCGTACTCCGTGGTGGTATTTTTTCTGAAGAGGCATTCAATGGCTTTAATTCCGGATACGCATATATCTGCGCTGCTCAAGATGGACTTGTCAGAGCAATGGACCAGTATGTAAAGGATATACGGGTAAGAGAATTTTAATAAGTATGTGTAGTAGTAGCCCCTGAGACTTGAAACAGTTGGCACAACTGATTGAAGGATCATTAAATGCATAGGTTCTTGTAGAGAAGAATACCGAGTTGTCTCAAGAGCTGGAGGAGTGTAAGGCCCATATGAAGGCCAATGTAGCCGAACAAGCAGAATCCAAAAAGGCTTCTTCTGGTAATAATTTCCTTCTTCCAGTTTGTGTGTTCGGCATGGTTTGTATATCTGACAAAGAATTCGGCAGACAATCTCGGAGGAAATCCGCAGAATGTTGGCGATAATGAGCTGCATCAGTGAAGTCAGCTGAAGGCGGGCGAACGTGTGCTGACGCAATCCATTCAGGAGAAGAATAACCTGCAAGATGCTAATCTCCGACTGAGCCTTGAATTGAAAGATGTTCGGGCTCAACTCGCGGACTCCGTGAAGGAGAACCGGAGGCTTCGACGTGGCATTTATAGTAAGTGCTTGAATGAACTGTAGTATAGTTCGGCGAGGAGGCGTATTAATAGAGTTATGTCTGCAGGTATATTGACGGGACGCCCTGAAGAGGAGATGCCCAGTTCCACAGGCGATATGCTGCAAGAGCTTTCACAACTGCACGAACGAGCTCGGTAGGTGATCCAGGGTATTGCCCAGGCTTTGTGGCCATCCGCTTCCCTGCCAGGACGCATGAGAGAACTTGTAGAGATGCTAAAAGGAGCACGGCGGCGCTTCTGATTATGGAAGATATCAGCTTGCCGGCAAGGTGCGAGAGAAGCTTGGGCCATGGTGAAGACGCGATACGCCAAGGCTGACCCGAACCATATGGCCGAAGTTGGACCGGCTGGGCCAGATGGACAAGAGATACCCGTTAGTTTGGTATATGATCAAGTAGCATTAGCTGCAAAGTATTCCCAGCAGGATTGTAAGCTAGACAGCCTGTTGGATGGTATAGAGGAAGAGTACAGCCAGTCGATATGATTATGTAATTTGAACGGGCTCATGTACTCCCTAGCCGGATTGAAATTCATTTTTCATGGCAGACCTTTTTGCTTCAGCCCCCGGATCCGACAGTCCGGGGTGTATCCGAATACCCACATAGTTATGAAAAACCGGGGTATGCGTGGAAACCAGGTGTAGGGGTCATAAGTGCTTGAACAGACAAGTACCCAACTAGTTATGTTATATTACATGGATAGTAAGAAACATCTTACAGAGAGAATAGTTCCGTTAGGGGTTCCTTTCTCTGGGTGCGCATGCATCGATGTGCATGCCGAACTGTGAACATAAGCGCAGGAAACAAAAACATCTGGGTATTTTTGTTATAAGGAATGAGAATATCTTTTGTTCACCGACCGAATATTCCCTTAAGAACGCTAGCTTTCGGCTTCACCCAGTCTGAGGTACACATCCGGCTCAACCAGCAGTAACAATCGCAGAGGTGCTCCCCTTATTCTCTAGCTAAATTAACGGGAACGTAAGGCATAAATACAAGAGCCAGGCAACCCAGCATGGCAAAAACTTAAGTCACATGGATGCATATAATGGTGAAGAAAAGGCACATATGGAAATAAAAATGCATATGTGGCTGGCAAGGAGCCATTAAAGTAGTTTCATTTAGCTTCCGAATAGGAAGCCCCCAGGTATAGTGTGCACGCATAATGCGGCCGGAGTGCTCAGGGCATCCGTATAGTTTTAAGTTTGTACATCAAAAAAATAAAAAGGGGCGAGAAAGGAGGAGAGAGAACATAATTGAAGAGGCAGAGTTAAGGAGACAAACACTGTGTTCGGCGCTAGGCGTAGAATCTCCGGAGTCTGGCCTCGTTCCATGGGTTCGGCTTGAGTCTGTTATCAGATGCATTGCGCAGATGGTACGCTCCTTAGGTGAGAACTTTATCATTGATGAAGGGACCCTCCCACTTGGGTTTGAGCTTGTCCTTCTTCTTCTCAGGTAGGCGTAGAACAAGTTCGCCAATGTTATAAGTTTTGGCCCGTACTTCTCTACTTTGATACCTTCGAGGTTGTTGCTGATAGAATGCGGAACGGGCCTTAGCGACATCAGATTCCTCCTCCAAAGCATCTAAGTTGTCCTGCCGATCTAGCTCGGCTTCCTTCTCTTCATACATGCACACGCGAGGTGAGTCATGGATTATATCGCAGGGCAGCACTGCTTCTGTGCCGTACACCATAAAAAATGGTGTGTATCCCGTGGTGCGATTCGGCGTGGTCCATAGCCCCCAGAGTACGGGGTCGAGTTCCTCGACCCAATGCGTGCCTAATTCCTTCAAGGATCTCACTAGTTTGGGTTTGATGACGCTCATAATAAGACCATTTGCACGTTCGACTTGACCGTTTGTTTGGGGGTGATAGACAGAGGCGTAGTCGAGCTTAATGCCCATTTTACCGCACCAGGATTTTACCTCTTCGGCTATAAAATTCAAGCCATTGCCAGTGATGATACTGTGGGGGACACTGTAGCGGTGTACAACCTCCGATATGAAGTCTATCACTGGTCCGGATTCGGCCGTTTTAACTGGTTTGGCTTCTATCCCTTTGGTGAACTTGTCCACCATGACCAATAAGTATTTTTTCTTATGGCTTCCCCCTTTAAGGGGTCCCACCATATCCAGCCCCCACACCATGAAGGGCCTAGTTATGGGGATCGTTTGGAGAGCGGTAGGGGGCATATGGCTCTGATTGGTGAATAGTTGACAACCAACGCAATGTTGGACGAGGTCCTGTGCGTCCGCCCGAGCTGTCGGCCAGTAGAATCCTGTCCGAAAGGCCTTGCTCATGAGAGCTCAGGCTGCCGCGTGGTTACCGCCTAGTCTGGAATGGATTTCGGCTAAGAGCTGCCGCCCTTCCTCTTCGGAGATGCATCGTTGGAGCACTCCGGTGGCGCTCTTCTCGTAGAGTTCTCCTTCATGGACTTTGTAGGCTTTAGAGCGTCGCACAATACAATGTGCCTCATTTTGGTCCTCGGGGAGCTCTTTCCTATTAAGGTAGGCCAAGAAGGGCTCGGTCCACGGGGCGATGACAACCATTATTTTGTGGGCCAAAGATGTTATTTCGGTGGCAGAGCCTCCGATTATGTTAGAAGGTTCAGAATCTGGGGTTGTGTTCGGAGCCGGACTAATAGTATCGGACTCCCCTTCCCATGCCACGGACGGCTTGAACAACCTTTCTAAGAAGATATTAGGTGGGATGGGGTCGCATCTAGCGCCGATGCAGGCGAGGATATCGGCCGCTTGGTTATTTTCTCTGACCACATGGTGGAATTCGAGCCCCTCGAACCAAGCTGACATTTTGAGGACCGCATTGCGATAAGCCGCCATTTTCGGGTCCTTGGCGTCAAAGTCTCCATTTACCTGAGATATTGCGAGGTTCGAGTCCCCGCGCACTTCGAGGCGTTGAATGCCCATGGAGACTGCCATCCGAAGACCATGCAACAGAGCCTCGTATTTGGTTGCATTGTTGGAGTCTGTGTATAATATTTGGAGGACATACTGCACCGTGTCTCCGGTGGGGGATGTCAGGATGACACCTGCTCCCAATCCGGCCAGCATTTTAGAGCCGTCGAAATGCATGATCCAATTTGAGTACGCGCAGTACTCTTTCGGGAGTTTGGCCTGTCCATTCGGCGACGAAGTCCGCCAGTACTTGCGACTTAATGGCCCGTCGTGGTTTGTATGTTATGTCGAACGGCAGGAGCTCAATAGCCCATTTAGCAATCCGGCTTGTTGCGTCGTGGTTATTTATTATGTCATTGAGTGGTACTTCGGAGGCCACCGTGATCAAACACTCTTGAAAGTAGTGTCGTAGTTTCCGGGATGCCATGAAGACCGCGTATGCTATCTTTTGATAGTGTGCGTACCGAGATTTGCATGGAGTGAGGACAGTGGACACGTAATATACCGGCTTTTGGAGCGGGAACTTGTGTCCGTCTGCCTCTCGTTCAACGACGAGCACTGCGCTCACAACTTGGTTTGTTGCGGCTATGTATAATAGCATGGGTTCGCCAATGTTTGGCGCGGTCAGGACTGGATTTGTGGCCAAGAGTGCCTCTATTTCTTCCAGTCCGGCCGTGGCCGCATCCGTCCACTCGAAGTATTCAGTGCGTTGAAGAAGGCGATACAGAGGTAGTGCCTTCTCTCCTAAGCGAGAGATAAAGCGGCTTAAGGCAGCCATGCATCCAGTTAGTTTCTGGATCTGCTTGAGGTCTGCTGGGATAGCCAACTGTGATAGAGCTCGGATTTTTGCCAGATTGGCTTCAATTCCTCTATTGGAAACGATGAAGCCGAGCAATTTTCCGGAGGGTACTCCGAAGACACACTTCTTCGGGTTGAACTTGATGTCGTATGTTCGGAGATTATCGAACGTAAGCCTCAAGTCATCTATTAAAGTTTCGACGTGTCTTGTTTGGATGACCACATCGTCTACGTAGGCCTCTACTGTCTTGCCGATTTGTTTTTCCAGGCATGTCTGAATCATGCATTGATAGGTTGCACCGGCGTTTTTGAGCCCGAAGGGCATGGTGTTGAAACAGAAGGGGTCGTACGGAATGATGAAGGCCATTGCAGCCTGGTTGGACTCCGCCATCTTTATTTGATGGTATCCGGAGTATGCGTCGAGGAAACACAATGAGTCGTGACCTACCGGAGTGTGCGGTGGAATCAATTATTTGATCAATGCGGGGGAGGGGGAAGGGATCCTTAGGGCAAGCTTTATTGAGGTCTTTGAAATCGACACACAAGCGCTAGGATTTGTCCTTTTTGGTACCATCACCAAGTTTGCTAGCCAATCCGGATTTTTGATGTTTCTGATGAATCTGGCCTCGAGTAGCTTGGCTAGCTCTTCCCCCATGGCTTTCCGCTTAGGCTCTAAGAAGCGTCTAAGAGTCTGCTTGACTGGTTTGTATCCTTTTAGTCTATTGAGGTTGTGTTTGGCTAGCCTCCGTGCGATGCCCGGCATGTCTGAAGGATGCCAGGCGAAAATATCCCAATTTTCACGCAGGAAGTCTCGCAGTGCGGCGTCTATTGTGGGGTTAAGATGTGTCCTGATGGAAGCTGTCTTCGAAGGGTCCATTGGGTGGACCTAGAATTTGACTATCTCATCCGCTGGTTGAAGGAGGTGGATTTAGGTCGCTTGTCGAGTATCACCTCGTCTCTGTCCACTGTTGCTTGTAGTGTTGTCAGTTCTTCGGCCGCGAGGGCTTCTGATAATGCCTCCAGGGCGAGGGCGGCGGTTTTTTTTCAGCGTGGAGTGCGACGTCCGGATCGGTAGCTAGAGTGATGGTTCCATTGGGCCCGGGCATTTTGAGCTTCATATACCCGTAATGGGGTATAGCCTGAAAGCTCGTGAATGCATCCCGCCCCAAGAGGGCGTGGTATCCGCTGCTAAATGGGGCCACTTGGAATGTAATTTCTTCGAACCTGTAATTCTCCAGCGTGCCGAATACCACATCTAGTGTGATTTTTCCCGCACATTGTGCCTCCCGACTAGGGAAGATTCCCCTGAAGGTCGTGCTGCTCCATTCAATGCGGCTCTTGTCAATTTCCATCTTGTTAAGGGTTTCCTCATAGATGAGGTTTAGTCCGCTTCCACCGTCCATGAGCACTTTGGTGAGCCTGAAGCCATCCACAATTAGGCTAAGGACCAAGGCGGCTGGTGCTCGGACTGTTCAGAATTGAGGTTCGTCACTGGCATTGTAAGTTATAGCCTGTCGTTCCATGGGTTTATTGTTGCCACGTGGCAAACTTCTGCGAGGCTGCGCTCAGCTCGCTTGCGCCTATTATTTGTGGCGAAAGTCTCGAAGACTGTAAATACCGTATTGTTGTCTCCGGTGGGATGTTGATCTGCTGTATGTTTTATGACGAGATCCTCGCCGCTCTTTGCTACCTGCCGTAGTATCCAACATGCTCTAAGGCTATGCATTGGCATAGTATCCCGTGTGCTGTGAATCTTGCATGGCCCGTTTAGCCATTCTTCCAATACGGTTCTGCGCCTTGCGGCGGGATTTACTTTTTTGATACTTGAATCGGGTGACTTACGAGAGTTTACCCTTTTAGTTTGGGCAAAGGATCTGGCTAGAGTCGGATTGTCCCAAAAACTTGTTTGGGTTTTCCAGGCGCTTTCCATCACGCAGTATTTTTGCACTATGGCCGCTAAGTCAGCAAAGTGTACTATGTCACGGCGACTTATAGCGTTGAGAATCCCTTTGTCCATGCAATTTTTCAAAAGAGGGAGATTGCGTCTGCCTCGCGACAGTCCTTGACCCTGTTTATCACAAGGAGGAATCTGGCCCAGTAATGATGTACTATTTCTTGGGGCTCTTGTCTGATATGGGAAAGATTGGATAAATCTGGGTGGGTGTGTGGATTTGGATCCGAATCCCGACCCGATCTGGGACCCAGGGGCAGAAAGGCTTCCGAGCTTAACAGCTCGGGTTCTGGGGCGTTGCCCGATTTCTAGGGCCTGCACCCTGATCCTAAGTCCGGGGCCGGGGTCATGTCCTCCCGCGAGCGGGTGTCCGGCTCGGAGAGCTCGGAAATCCGGACATAGTTCGTCCTCAAAGTAGAGGGAGAATTAGGATGATGCTCTTCCACTACCGCTATCTCATGGGTGGCCGGTGGAGAGTGAATCTCCGTTTGGTCAGGTTTAAGCCCGATCCGGTCATAGTCCGTAGCGATGCCTAGGGCAGCGACGCGGTCCAAGAGCTCATTGAGGAAGAAGAGATCCATTGGGTCCATCTGTTCGGCAAATTCCGAATCAACGTGGAGGCTATTTTTAATGACCTGAGAAGTCATCGTCGGCGCAACAGCCGATCGGGCGGTCATAACGAAGCCGCCCAGCCGGAGAGTTTGGCCTAGAGCCAGGGCTCCCTCGGAGGTGATGTTGTCTTTGACAACGAGACGAGCCATCAAGCCTTATCGCGACGACACAGTGGAACTCTCAATGAAAGCACCAATGTCGGTGTCAAAACCGGCGGATCTCGGGTAGGGGGTCCCGAACTGTGCGTCTAAGGCTAATGGTAACAGGAGGCTGGGGACACGATGTTTACCCAGGTTCGGGCCCTCTCGATGGAGGTAATACCCTACTTCCTGCTTGATTGATCTTGCTAATATGAGTATTACAAGAGTTGATCTACCATGAGATCATACAGGCTAAACCCTAGAAGCTAGCCTATGGTATGATTGCTGTCCTCTCCTACGGACTAAATCCTCCGATTTATATAGACAATGGAGGGTGCTAGGGTTACACAGAGTTGGTTTACAGAGGAGGAGATCTACATCCGAATGGCCAAGCTTGCCTTCCACGCCAAGGAGAGTCCCATCTGGACACGGGACGAAGTCTTCTATCTTGTATCTTCATAGTCCAACAGTCCGGCCAAAGTATACAGTCCGGCTGTCCGGATACCCCTTTATCCAGGACTCCCTCAATGCACCACCGAAGCGTAGCATATCCGCATTCCAAGGTTAGCACAATATATTTTGAAGAGATTGCTGGTGAACTGTCGGTGATGATGTGGTTAGGGACCCCGAACCGGCTCAAGAGGCCCTTGATGAACTTGACTGAGAACCAGCTGGGATGGTGCGGACGACATCCACCTCCGCCCACTTGGTGAACTTGTTGATGGCGACACAGAGGTAGCGGTAGCCCCCAGGCACTCGAGGAAACGGGCCCAAGATATCCAGCCCCTAGACCGCGAACGACCATGAGAGTGGGATGGTCTGTAGGCCCTGAGCTGGTTGATGGATCTGCTTGGCATGGAATTGGCAGGCTTCACATGATTTCACTAGCTCGGTTGCGTCGTTGAGTGCCGTAGGCCAGTAGAACCTGCAGCGAAACACCTTGCTGACAAGGGTCCATGACGACGAGTGGTGTCCGCAATCTCCACCGTGTATGTCAGCCAGCAATTCCTTCCCATGTTCCCTTCTTGGTCTCCGCCTTGTCCTGGGTGAACAACTGCTTCTTCTTGGTCAGTGCAGCCTCCTTGGCCTTGGAGGTGTCCGCACTGGTAGGCTGCGCTGTTGCGGCTGTCTTGAGGGCGAGCTTGAGCGCCAACAGAGCATCCTTGGTATCTCCGACTACGGTGAGGACGTCGCTGCTCCCGGGCATCTTCATGAGGTTGTAGGCTGGATGGGTCGCTGCCATGAACTGAGCCAATGCGGGGTATCCGAGGATGGCGTTGTACGGGAGGCTGATGCGGGCGATGTCGAAGTAGAACAACTCACTGCGGTAGTTGTCGTGGGTGCCGATGGTCATAGGTTGGCGGATCTACCCCAGGGAGCTGGAGGAACCGCCTCCGATGCCCGAGAAGGGCTTGCTGGGTCGGAGCCATTCCAATGGTACATGGAGGAGGCTGAAGGCCTCCACCGAGAGCAGATTGAGGCTGGCGCCACCATCGATGAGGGTCTTAGTGACGGCCACCTGGCAGATGGTGGGCGTGCAAAGCATTGGGAGTGCACCCAAGCAGGCATCGTTGACAGGGTGATCGTCCGAGTTGAAGGTCAGGTCGGCCTTGGGTGCCGCCCAACCCGGAGGAGCTCCTTGCCGCGTGAGGGCGGCGCCGATCTGGCGGAAGAACAACTTGGTGTGGCGGTCTGAGGGTGGCGCCTACGAGCCGCCCAGGAGAGCTACGACAACTGGGGGCGCCGGCCCCGCATAGTTGGTGAGGAAGAGGTTGTGCAGCTCCTCCCAGGAGGCCACAAAAGATGTTGGCAGGTTGAGCATCCAAACGCGTGGATACCGGTGAGGGCCATGGGAAACCAGTTGGCCATGACCTTGTCGTCGCCTCCGGCCTCGAGGATGGCCTCCTCGTATGCCAGCAGGAAAACCAGTGGGTCCACCGCGCCATCATAGCACGGCAGCATCTCTGGCTTGAACTTGTGCAGTCACTCCTCCTGCCGCAAGGCGGGGGCCAAGGCTCGGAGCCCCCTGGCCCCAGCATTGGCATCGGCCGCCGGAGCTGGAGGCGCGTTGTCCGTCATGATGGCGAAGCACAGTGTTGGTGGAGAGCGAGCCGACGAAAGGGAGAACTCCGGCGCACCCCTACCTGGCGTGCCAAATGTCGGATATTGGGTTCCGGCAAAACCCTTAAGATTCAAACTCTGGGGTGCGCACGAAGATATTCTCCCTACCGAAATACGCCCACACCTCGCCGTGATTTTAAGCTAGCACGATGAACAACATGAGAGACACGGGGTTTATACTGGTTCGGGCCACCGTTGTGGTGTAATACCCTAATCAATTGTGTGGTGTGCTGGATTGCCTCTTGGGATGATGATAAACAGTACAGAGGAAGAACGGCCTCGCGAGGAGAGGTGTTCTTGTGGTGGTGTGCCTGGAGAGGAGTCGATCCGTCTCTCTTGGCTCTAGATCAGATTAGGTTCGGTCCCCTTTCTACTATGGTGGCTGGCCCTACTTATAGAGGCCCTGGTCCTCTTCCCAAATATTGAGCGGGAAGGGAGCCAACAACGGCCATTTTGAAAGGGGACAGCAAGTACAAGCTATCCTGACTAAAGGTCGTCATCGACTGCCAAAGGCACTGGTGATGACGCTGTCTTGGGCTCCACGGTGACCTCCATCCTGCCATCTTGCTGGTCTTGGTCTTGTTGCACCGATATGGAAACCTTTGCCTGATGCCCTAGTACTCCGTGCCTGCGCTTGCCCCCTTTGCACCAAAGAGGAAACGAGGACACTGCACAAGCTAGCGCCCACTTGGAGCCTGCCTGGTCTTGATCATCATGGCTTGCGTCATGAGCACCTCGCGAGGTACCTCCTCGCCTTGATCTCTCTACCTCCTCACGAGCCTGCCTGGTGAGGCCGCCCCTGAGGAGGCCTTGTGTCATCCGCCCCGTGAGGCTTGGCCCCTCGCGAGGGTCTTGAGTGTTTGCTGATTAACACGGGCCATACTGGGCCACTAGCTGAGCCACGCTGCAGGCCGCAAGCAGGCAAGTCTAGGGACCCCCGTTCCCAGAACGCCGACAACATACAGTCCATTTCCGATGGAAGTTGTTCCTAGACCATGTTAACCACGCCGTGCCGAGAGCACTAGGGCGGTGGACGACGGCGAGGCCTAGGAAGGGGACTACGCGGAGCTGGGGAAGATGTGGCAGTGGATGCCCACGCAGAGAGAAGTACGAGGGTTCACTGGTTTGGCTACGGTGTGAGGCTGCCGTCGCTGCAGGACCTAGCTAGTAGTGGGAGTAGTAGGGGCGGTGAGGCCTCAACGGCAGCACTACCAGCCACTAGAGGCAGGAGCAGGCAGTCTCGTCGACGCTGGTTTGGGCGGCTGGTGCAAGAAGAACAATGATTGAAGAAGCAGCAGGACCGTTCGATTCAAATCCAACGGTTACTGCTGCTAGAAGCATTTGTTGACTAAGTTGAGAAGCCCTGCGTACGTGTCAACTTAGTAGGCTCACCGGTCAACCTCCCAACCGGTGTGCCGCAGATGTCAGTGGGAGGAATCATTTTTTTTCACATAATAAGGAGGCAGTTGATTGCGTGCGGCCAGGCCAGCGGGGGGAGTAGGGTGGGTTGGTGAAGCCTGAGCGGCATCACAGCGGGCCACAAGAGGAGGGAGCAGGCAGTCCCGCCGGCGCTAGTTTAGGCGGCTAGAGTAGGAAGATCAGAGATTTAAGAAGCATGCCAGTCGTTGGATGGACATCCAACAGTCACTGCTGCTAGAATCGTGTGTTGACTGACAAAGCCTTGCGTAAACAAGTCAGCCTCGAAATCTGTGGCGTGTACAGCCCATTTACTATTATTTTTATAATTTTTACTCATTTTCTAATTCATATGGAATTTATTGCAGCCCATTTTCCATTTTTAGAATTGCTGCCCATTTTCTGGTCAGTACGAGGGTTAAAAAAATTAACTAAATATGTGCAAAATTTGGAAAATTCGCAAATTTTTGCTGGGGAACAAAATATTCTTAATCCAAAAATTAGTATGCATACTAAAACAAAATTTAAAAATAAATTAGTACAATGTCATGTTAAATCCAATGAAATACTCCCTCTGTCCCAAAATTCTTGTCTTTGATTTGTCTAAATACGGATGTATCAAGTCACGTTTTGGTATTAGATACATCCATATCTAGACTAATCTAAGACAAGAATTTTGGGACGGAGGGAGTAGAAAATATCAGTGAAGAACAAAAACAAAAAAAGAAACTAATATCCCATTTGCTATAATGTTTTTGGAATTTTCAACCCCATTGATATTACTTTTAACAGACACTGACCATACTCTTTGGCCAGGCCGGAATGCATCCCTCCTCGTCTTGAAAGATTTGCAGCCCAGTAAGTCGGAGAAAACAAATAGGCCTAGCTTGGGTATTCTTCAAAAATAAATATTGGGCTACCTTTTTCCAAAGAAAAAACTGTCAGGCTGGTCATGTTGTTAGACGGGCTAGAGAGACCGCACAACCCAGTTTATAGCCTGCTCCTCCAAATTACTAGTCAAAAAAAACAAGTTGTGCAATTTTGTCGTTAATTGACTATAGGTTGAAAATGATGTGGGTCCCAGATATCAGCAGGGTGGATTAGAGAAAAAAAGGAGGGGTGCATCTGAGTAGTAAAAGAGGCGCTTGCTTGTGTTCGGGAGTGGACCTGGTGGGTCCGTACTGTCATACTCACAACTATAGTCCTCTCCCGATTCACTATGTTGACAGGGACCGTTTTGAAAAAAACTATGTTGACAGGGCCGGACGGCGGCACCGTGGCGAGCGCACCAAGGCGTAGGATAAAGTGTTGTCGCCAATGTGCTGGGTTGGGTTGGACATTCTTATTGAAAAATAAAAATGGACCAGAACTATTTACGACATTGACTACGATTTGCATGGGTCCGTTGATTGTAGGAAGAAAATGCTGGGAGAAAGAAGACTGGTCACAATCTTTTCCTAAGAATAATATCGACTGAATGTAACGACACTATCATAGGAAATAATGTCCTCCTGTTAAATCGTGAATTTAAAGAACTGGTGCATGAGCATTTAGCTTTATTTTTTTATTTACTTATTTATGTTTAGGGGACCATGAGCATGTACCTAGGTCGGATTCATGTGAGAGCATCCCTTCAAGTTAATTATGGGATCCTCTATTGGCCTTCATCAGTGGGTTGCATGTTATCAACAAGTGGAAAATGTGTTCCGTACAAAAAGTAGTATGCGCTACATACGGCATGGGGCACTAAAGGATCGGACCGTGCAATGACTTCCAAAACATTGTGTTTGTCATTCTAACAACACATTTATTCAACCAACAAACGAAATATACTACTAATTGTACATTGAAAACAGCAGCATCAGCAACCAGGGCCGGGGGTGCAACAAAAGCAGTAAGCAGGCTAGAAGAGTAAAGGCGCGGCTCTCCTTTCGAAACCAAACACCAGCCATCATTACAAAAGGGATACCAAAAAATAACAAGTGTATGCATCAAACTAAATAAAGATCCTACTACACCAAGTGTACACATCTAACTAACTGGCTTAGTTAGACGTTACTATTTATTAAGCTGTGGAGATTGGCTGATGGCTTGAACCAAATGGGTGCCTGATGGGGGAAACTCCAGCCAGAAGGTCGAAGTGTGATACTTGCGACCCTCTCTCCTACTTTGGGCTACAAAGCATGGCGGCACATATGATGGTATGGTGCATGCAGTGACGCATGGTACGCTATGTACACACAGTTTTGCCTGATGAACGAAACCGTGCTGCCATCATGATCCTTGCCATCAGTTATCTCCTGGTTAATCGGATAACTCATTCCGACAAATAGAGAGCGTGTACCAAGGCTACTTACCAGCCTCCAGTCAAAAATTCCTGAAGGCCTAGAGAAGCTGGGATCATGCTCAAGGACCTTGCAGTGACTGTGATTGTATTCCACGAAACAACACGTCTGGTACGTGCACCAGGAACCACCTGCAACTGCCATGCCACTTCTCTTTGAAAGGTTCTGGGATTAGGAAGGGTATGCACACCAGGCGGCCTACAACATCATATCAAGTTGGAGTCAAATAAAAAAAGGCTCTTAATGTAGTCAATCTTAAGAACAGCATGTTATGAGAATGAATATTTTTTTAGTAAATGTTGATAGTAATATAAGAAAGCCATCATGATATTATAGGAAAGTAACATACTGCTGTAACAGCCGTTTGTAGCGATGACTGGAGTAGGCCAGCAATACGTCCAGCCATAGAAGGAGTCTACGGCTGTCGTGGTATTCTCACGGGGGGTGTTGTAAGATGACATATGCTACAAGGTGGCTTCGTGTGAGGGCAAGACTGCTGCCGGAATATCCGGGGATGGGTATGCGAGTAGCACGCGCTAGTTTACCCAGGTTCGGGGCTCTCCGGAGAGATAATACCCCTACTCCTGCATGTCTGAGTATATATCTGGGGTGTACATCGGGCAGTACAAAGCGCTCCTGGAGGTGTATCTGGAGTCAGTGCCATAGGTATCTGACTTGGTATATATTCATATGAGCTAGTGGCTGCATGTGCCTTAGCATGCATGCGTGAGTAGCCTTGTGGCCGGCCAAGTGCATGTGGCGTGGCTATCTCTCTGGTGGATGGATGGATGGGTGCCTTATATAGGCATGGGGGTAGCTTACTACCTAAGCTAAGGTAGTGGACATGAGGGCATGGTGTGGGTGTCATGCTTGTCTCCTGGGTCACTTCATAAATAGTGCCCAGGGACAAGTGACACTGTACATGATGGCGTCGTGGTACGGTTGTCTTGTCCGCGGTATGGTCATCTCATCGGAGTCTTGTCGGTGTTGCTTCGGGCTGCAGTCGGCAACCGACTGGTTGGCGCAGTCGGCAGCCGGCTGGTTGGCATAGTCAGCAGCCGGCAGCCGACCGGGCAGAGCAGTCGGATGGGGAGCCGGCAGGAGCGGCCGGGCAGTCGGACTGAGGGGCTTTGCATGCCCCGATGTCTTGAAATATGGTCTTGCCGTCTTCGGGGTACCCGTGTACAAATACTCCGACAGTAGCCCCCAAGCCTCCGGGCAACTTGGCAAAGTTGGGCAGAGGTTTTTTGGCGAGTATTCATGGAAATGATCGTGAAAAAAGATAAAGTTAGTCCATGCAGATATATCAAATGTTTGCTTTTAGCATTGCAAGTTTTATGTGGAGGGTGCCGACTCGGTTTCGTCTGAGCCCCCTTCTATCTTTTTCATGTTCCCTCCGCTCTTTGGCTTGTGCTCTCCCTAGTCGGACAGCCGCTCTGCGGTCTGTGGCTGAGAGTGGGCCGCGGAGTGGAGCATACAATACTCAGACTCTGGGAGCGAATTTAACCGAGTAGATACTCATAAAGGAAACGGTCGGGTCACCCAGAGCAATTTTCTTCTCGGACATTTTTTCGCGTGGGTGACCTCCAGCGTTCACTCTTGCCAGCCGGACATCCGCTCTGCGGTCTGTGACTAAGAGTGGGCCTTTGGTACCGCGCACGGTACTAAGCCGTCTGCGGGAACTAACGTCTCAAGCCAAGCGGCCAGCCCCCGGGCCAACTCTGGCTGGCGCCGTGGCGAACAGTGATGCATCTGTAATAAAATGCGGAGATGGCCCCCGAGGATCGCTCGAGGTTATCCGTGCTTTCGTGGTGCAAAAAATATGCGGGTGAGGAGCTCACATTGATTTTTGTGTAGTCACGGTCATCGAAGACAGCCGGTGCGACTCGACGCTCGCGGAGCGCGCTGGCGCACCCGCTTGGTGTAGCCTTCGAGCCCCTGGGTGCTCGAAGGGGGGTCCCGGCCGGTCAGGCTCGACCGGCCAGGCGGCGAGGCGTCTTGCAATGCCCTTTTTCTTCTTTTTCTCTTCTGCCAGCTGCTGGCAGCCAGACAAAACTCTTCTCTTGTCTGCAATCTTCGCGGGGGCGCGCCAGCGCAGCCGCTGGGTGTAGCCCCCGAGATTCGGGCCGACTGCTGAGCAGTTGGGCAGGATCTCCCTGCGACTACTTTGTCTTTTTCCTTGTCATCTTCAGCCGGGTGGGCGGGCGGACCCCGACACAGCAGTCGGGCTCTTTGCAGCCGGCCAGGCAGCCAATGGTCGGACGCATATCTGGCAGTCGGACGCATTTTTTTCTCTTCTCTCTCTCTCTCTCTTTTTGTCAGCCGGCTATGGGCACTCGGCCTCTGACTTCTCTCTTTTTTACCAGTCGGCTAGCATGTAGTCGGCCTCTTCTGCACGAGCAGCCGGCTGGATGCCTCTTCCTCTCTTTTCTTTTTTTTTACTTTTTTTTGTCAGCCGGCTATGGGCACTCGGCCTCTGACTTCTCTCTTTTTTACCAGTTGGCTAGCATGTAGTCGGCCTCTTCTGCACGAGCAGCCGGCTGGATGCCTCTTCCTCTCTTTTCTTTCTTTTTTTTTCTTTTTTTTGTCAGCCGGCCGTAGGCAGTCGGCCCTTGGCTTTTTAGCCGGATCACGGGCAGCCGGCCCTTTCTTTTTCTTTCTTGTCCTAGTCGGCCTCTCGGACAGTCGGCTTGCGAGGAGTGGAGCGACGGGAAGCCGACAGCCGGCCAGGTGGGCTGGGTGGTGGGAGAAGCCGGGTAGCGGGCGGAGCCGGCCGTCCGGGTGCGGAGGTGAGGCGGCCAAGCACGGCGGGGCGTCACAGGCGAAGCCAGCACATAGCGGAGCGGGCGCGCGGGAGGCGACCGCTGCGACACGGCTGGCGCGGAAGGGCAGAGCCGGCGCGCGAAGGCGGCAACGGCGACTCGGCCGGCGTGGCAAGGCGGAGCCCGCGCGCGGAGGCGGCAGCGGTGACTCGGCCGGCGTGGAAAGGCGGAGCCCGTGCGCGGAGGCGGCAGCGGTGACCCGACCAGCTGGCGGAGGAGACTAGAGGGGCGGCCAGCCGGTAGCTGGCCCGGCCGCGCGTCTAGGAGCCGGAGCCGGCGACAGGCGCCGCAGCTGCCGGATGCACGGCCAGAGCCGAGCCGAGCGGCGGATGGGGTGACTTGGCGGTGGTTGCAGTCAGGGCGGCTTTCCCTACGGGCCTCTGCGGAGGCGCGGACGAAGCTACAACCTCAACCCCACCCGGATCGAGCGAAGTCGGAGCCGGCCAGGCGGGGACGCGAGCCGGCGGGTGAGGGGGAGTCGGCAGGTGGGCACGTCCCAGCCACGGGCGCAGGCGAGAGGCGATGCAGAGGGGCGGAGGCCAACCTAAGGCGGCGGGAGTCGGCACGACCGGGTGCGGAGCTAAGCGCGCGGGAGGCAACACGGAGCTGGGCATCACGAGGCAGTGGTGCCAGGAGGCAGTGGCTGGATCTCCTGCGAGCTAGAGCAGAGGAGGCGCGATTGCTGGCGGATGCGCACGCACTAGTAGCATCGACACAAGCAAAGCGGGTGAGCCAGGAAGCAGCTTGGGTGGGGCGAAGCAGCAGCGCGGCCACGGAGCCGCCGAGGAGTGGCGACAAGGCGCGGGCCGCGGGCGCTCGGCCGCTGCCGGTGCCTGGCCGAGCAGCGGAGCAAAACAGGAGCCATGGACGCTCGCGGAGAGCAGGCGAGGTGCACGGTGCAGCGGCATCGCAGGACGCAACAGGAGGAGCGCATTGGACCATTATCTGACCATCACCCAACTTGCATCCGGCTAGTGTACGAGGATTGTCTGGTTAGTATATGTGTAGTTTCTGGCTGTGTTTTGGAAGTGTATGGTCATGGTTTGACCATTGTTGACTAGCATCTAGCTAGCTTGCAAAGATGGAGTATGGAGGAGCGAGCGCTCGTGTGTCGGCCAAAGCAAGGCGCAACGTGGGGGGAAGCAAACGCAAGCGGCGCGTGGATGACCACGGTCTACCGAAACGAGGCCCCGCGCGCGACGCGAGTGCGGACGGATAGCCGGCGTTGCAACGGTGGTGACGAAGAGGGCGAGGCCGACGACGAGGGCGCGCCGTCCCGCACGGCCGCTCCGGGGGCGGGTCGAAGTCGAGCCCCCGAGCGCTACCGGAGAGACGGCGCGACGCCGCGGCAGGGAAGACGAAGATGGTCCCGCTCGGACAGCGAAACAAGCAGCAGCGCGGTAGCATAGTACCGCCCCACGGTGGGCGCCAAATGTCGTGGTATTCTCACGGGGGGTGTTGTAAGACGACATATGCCACAAGGTGGCTTCGTGTGAGGGCAAGACTGCTGCCGGAATATCCGGGGACGGGTATGCGAGTAGCACGCGCTAGTTTACCCAGGTTCGGGGCTCTCTGGAGAGATAATACCCCTACTCCTGCATGTCTGAGTATATATCTGGGGTGTACATCGGGCAGTACAAAGCGCTCCTGGAGGTGTATCTGGAGTCAGTGCTATAGGCACCTGACTTGGTATATATGCATATGAGCTAGTGGCTGCATGTGCCTTAGCATGCATGCGTGAGTGGCCTTGTGGCCGGCCAAGTGCATGTGGTGTGGCTATCTCTCTGGTGGATGGATGGATGGGTGCCTTCGATAGGCATGGGGGTAGCTTACTACCTAAGCTAAGGTAGTGGACATGAGGGCATGGTGTGGGTGTCATGCTTGTCTCCTGGGTCACTTCATAAATAGTGCCCAGGGACAAGTGACACTATACATGATGGCGTCGTGGTACGGTTGTCTTGTCCGCGGTATGGTCGTCTCGTCGGAGTCTTGTCGGTGTTGCTTCGGGCTGTAGTCGGCAGCCGACTGGTTGGTGCAGTCCGCAGCCGGCTGGTTGGCGCAGCCGGCAGCCGGCCGGGCAGAGCAGTCGGACGGGGAGCCGGCAGGAGCGGCCGGGCAGTCGGACTGAGGGGCTTTGCTAGCCCCGATGTCTTGAAATATGGTCTTGCCGTCTTCAGGGTACCTGTGTCCAATTACTCCGACAACGGCGTAAATGAATCCCTTGTGTTCAATTGCATCACAAAACCATGGAGGATGTATGATCCTTGTCGTGGTATTCTCATGGGGGGTGCAAGACGATAGATGCCACAAGGTGGCTTCGTGTGAGGGCAAGACTGCTGCTGATAGGCCCAAGAGCGGGTATGCGAGTAGCACGCGCTAGTTTAACTAGGTTCGAGGCTCTCCGGAGAGATAATACCCCTACTCCTGCATGTCTGAGTATATCTCGTACAGAGTGCTCTTGGAGCTATATCTCGGGCATGCGTGCCCATGGCCGGGTGGCCGTATGAACTAGTGGCCATGAGTGGCGGTGAGTGAGCTTGGGTGCTCATGCGTGGGTGTGTGGCTGGCTAGCTAGCTCTCATGCTAGCTAGCTTGCTTGTGTGTGTGAGAGTCCATCTTGGATGGATGGATGTGTGCCCATATATATAGGCATGGCTAGCTTAGGAAGTAAGGTAAGTGGTGGCATGGGCAAGACATGGTGGGGTGTCATGCTTGTCCCCTGGGTCACTTCATAAATAGTGCCAGGAACAAGTGACACTATACATGATGGCTAGGGTGACACGTGAATAGTGCTCGGGTACGACCGTCTCGTCGGTGTCTTGTCGATTCGGGCTGCAGTTGGCAGTCGGCTGGTTAGCGCAGTCGGCAACCGGCTAGGCAGTGCAATCGGACGGGGAGCCGGCAGGAGTGGCCGGGCAGTCGGACTGAGGGGATTTTCTAGCCCCGATGGCTTGAATTATTGTCTTGCCGTCTTCGTGGTACCCATGGTCAATTACTCTGACAGTAGCCCCCAAGCCTCCGGGCAAGTTGGCAAATTTGGACGGAGGTTTTTTTGGTGGGTGAGGGAGTCCCGGGTTAGGGGGTGTCCGGATGACCGGACTATAACCTTTGGCCGGACTCCTGGACTATGAGGATACAAGATTGAAGACTTCGCCCCGTGTCCGGATGGGACCTTCCTTGGCGTGGAAGGCAAGCTTGGCGATACGGATATGTAGATCTCCTTCCATTGTAACCGACTCTGTGTAACCCTAGCCCTCTCCGGGGTCTATATAAACCGGAGGGTTTTAGTCTGTAGGACGGACAACAATCATACCATAGGCTAGCTTCTAGGGTTTAGCCTCTCTGATCTCGTGGTAGATCTACTGTTGTACTACCCATATCATCATTATTAATCAAGCAGGAGTAGGGTTTTACCTCCATCGAGAGGGCCCGAACCTGGGTAAAAACATCGTGTCCCTTGTCTCCTGTTACCATCCGCCTAGACGCACAGTTCGGGACCCCCTACCCGAGATCCGTCGGTTTTGACACCGAGATTGGTGCTTTCATTGAGAGTTCCTCTGTGTCGTCATCTCTAGGACCGATGGCTCCTCGGATCATCAACAACGACACGGTCCAGGTTGAGACTTTTCTCCCCGGACAGATCTTCGTATTCGGTGGCTTTGCACTGCGGGCCAATTCGCTTGGCCATCTGGAGCAGATATAAAGCTACGCCCCTGGCCATCAGGTCAGATTCAGAAGCTTGAACGACACGGCTGACATCCGCGGAGACTTGATCTTCGACGGATTCGAGCCACGGCCGGGCGTGCCGCACTGTCGCGATGGGAATGATCTAGCTCTACCGCCGAACAGTGCCTAGGAGGCCGCCCCGGTGTCCGCTCTGACCCTTAGTTCGGAGTCGACCACGCCAATCAAGGACGGGTGGCTGGACACCGCCTCGGGGGCTGCAATCTCTACGGTGATTGAGCCCAACACCAGTCTTGTCCTTTGCGAAGCTCGCGACTCCAAGGTGCCGGACTCCTCTCGGGACTCTGAACCTTCCGCGCCCCTGCCGATCGAACCTGATTGGGTGCCGATCATGGAGTTCGCCGCCACAGACATCTTTCAGCACTCGCCCTTCGGCGACATTCTGTATTCACTAAAGTCTCTCTCCTTATCAGGAGAGCCCTGGCCGGACTATGGTCAGCGAGGATGGGATGCGGACGACGAAGAAATTCAAAGCCCACCCACCGCCCACTTCATATCCACTCTGAAGACATCGACGGTATGGACGACGATGCAGGAGACCAACAGGAATCAGCGCCTATAGGGCACTGGACAACCACCTCATCTCACGATGTATACATGGTGGACACACCTAAAAGAAACAACGACGAGGAACAAAGGGACGCAACAAGGGATCGTTCCCTCGAAAAGCAATCAAAGCGGCGGCGTAAGCGACGCGCCAAACCCCACCTCGACAAAGACCCAACCATAGAGCAGGGCGAACCGGCGGACGACGAACATGCCATTGAGCAACTCTCCGAACAGGGAAATTTGGGTAAACAAACCGAACAACCTGTCCCCAGTGAAGATAATAGTCCGGACGACCTCACGCCAGACAAGTTGCTAGAGCAGAAGAACCTCCACAAAAGGCTCGTCGCCACTGCGCATAGCCTGAAAAAGAAGAAGCGGAAGCTCAAAACAGCGGAAGATGCACTCAGAATTAGATGGGGCAAAGTACTCAACACCGCAGACAAGTACGGCGATAGTCGTCACACAAAGAGCTATCCGAAGCGGAAATTACTGCCGGAATTTGATGAGGCGTCCTTAGAGCCCCCGCAATCAAAAAATAAAGAAGACACCCGGTCAGATAAAAAACCCCATGGCCAACATAGAGCGGCAAGGGGCGCCGCACTCAAGCCGGCACGCGATCCGTGCAAGGATTCGCATAAAAAAGACGGCCCAGCCAGATCTATCTACGGGCCAAGAAAGCAAGCTCTAGTAAGCAATGTAACGCAACAAGTATTCTAACATCACGACACACCCAAATATAGGGGTGCCGCACACCCCCTCTGTTTCACCGATGAGGTGCTGGGCCATGAATTTCCAGCGGGATTCAAACCCGTAAACTTAGAGGCATACGACGGAACAACAGACCCTGGAGTCTGGATTGAGGACTATATCCTCCACATACACATGGCTAGGGGAGATGACCTCCACGCCATAAAATACTTACCCCTCATGCTCAAAGGGCCAGCCCGGCATTGGCTTAAAAGCCTTCCCGAAAACACCATCGGAAGTTGGGAAGAGCTCGAGGATGCTTTTTGGGAAAATTTTGAAGGGACCTATGTCCGACCTCCGGATGCAGACGATCTAAGTCATATAACTCAACAACCCGGAGAGTCAGCCCGGAAACTCTGGAAAAGATTTCTTACTAAAAAGAACCAGATAGTCGACTGTCTGGACGCCGAAGCCTTAGCAGCTTTCAAACACAGCGTTTGAGACGAATGGCTCGCCAGACACCTCGGCCAAGAAAAGCCAAGAACAATGGCCGCATTAACAAGCCTCGTGACCCGCTTTTGGGCAGGAGAGGATAGCTGGTTGGCAAGAAGCAGCACCAGGGACACAAGTACATCCGAAGTTCGGGATGGAAACGGGAAACCGCGACGTAGCAAGGACCAGCGCCGGACCAAGGGAAACAGCCCAAAGAGCACGGCAGTCAACGCCGGATTCAAAAGCTCTCGGCAGAATAAGAAAAAGCCGCCCCTCAAGGATAACAGGGACAAGCTATCTAACCTAAACAACATCTTGGACAAAACATGCCAAATCCACAGTACTCCCAGGAAGCCTGCAAACCATACCCACAGAGATTGTTGGGTCTTCAAGCAATCCGGCAAACATAATGCCGAACACAAGGGGCTTGACATACCAAGCGAGGACGATGACGAACCCCACAAGCAGAGCACCGGAGAACAAAAGAAGTTCCCACAAGAAGTCAAAACAGTAAACTCACTTCACGTGACAAAAGGGAAATACAGAGTGGCGCCTACAGAGATACGCGCCATACGGCCTGTCCCAGAGGAGTCCTGCCACTGGTTGTTACAACCAATCACCTTCGACCATCAGGATTACTCTAGAAGTATCCAGAACGCAGGCTGGACTGCCTTGGTATTAGATCCGATAATTGACGGACTCCACTTTACACAAGTCCTAATGGACGGTGGTAGTGATCTAAACCTGCTATACCAGGACATAGTCTGCAAAATGGGGATAAACCCAACAACAATTCGCCACGGCAACACTTCCTTTCAAGGGGTAACGCAAGGCCCAGATACCCATTGTACGGGTTCTCTCCTTCTAGAAGTTGTGTTCGGCTTCCCCGACAACTTCCACCACGAAAAGCTAACCTTTCACATCGCCCCATTTACATGTAGCTATCAAGCACTACTGGGACGCGAAGCTTTCGCCCGCTTTAACGCAATACGGCATTATGCATCCCTTGCACTTAAAATGCCTGGTCCGCGAGGCATCATTTCATTAAAAGGAAATATCAAATGTTCCTCGAGCGCGGAAGATTGTGCGGCTGCCTCTACAGCCACACACTAAACCGGCTTCACTAACCAAAGCACCTAAACAGGTCGTTCAGACCCCGGACATGGCTAGACGAGTCCGGCGTAAACATATAGGGGCTTAATAGCCGCATACCCCCGTACAAGGGGCTCCACACGTATACAACAAGAGACAATAAAGCTCAATTCTACCCATTTTCTGAATTATACTTTGTTTATTTAGTATAACATAGATTTTCGCATGATTATTTTCAACTAAGTTCCTCTCTTTTACAGATGAACACCGTGTTACACCTATCTAGGATACGGCACAACGGAGACACAGGCGCAGACATGCAGTAGGGACCCATTCAAAGGATTCTTTTCAGATTAAGACCCTGCGTAAACCTTTTTTACTGTCTCTTGTTGATAAAATCCCCCGGTTTCTTTTTACAACCGAGGAGGAGGCTGGCGTCTTGGCATGTGGCCACGTCAAAATTTTGCGCGTACTTGGACACCAGGGGCTTCTTACCAAAGACCGAATACCTTAGGGAGTGTTCGGTGTCGCGAGTTTGGCCTTATATGCATCATCTCTGAATCATGTCTTTGGTCAAATGTTGGGTTTGCCCGGCTCCTGTGTTTTGCTGCCTTACGTTCCGCTCTATCTGCTAAGGCGACACCAGGAGAACTACTGCGATTGTGCCCCGGTTCGGCTAGGCGAGCACCTTAGTAGAGAAAGCCGAAAACTGGCTGCCATGATATAGCGTGAGACTAGTCAACCACTCGATGACCCGCCGGAATCTTTAGGATTCCTCCGCATTAACGAAGGGCCGTTTCCCGGTCAGGCACACACGTGCCCCGAATTCGGGTGAGCGCGGTGCCCCTAGGGGCTATATAGTAGCCCCACTGTCAAACTCCTATGGCTAAGTGAAAGTGATAAAGCATTATAGTCCGGTTGCCTAGTTCACTGCGCTATCACCTCCTTTATAGGACCAAGACGTTGGATCAAGTGTGAAAATGCGCCTTCTGCGAACACCCCCGTATTATATGCGTGGGTGCTGAAGCCGAAGACTGCCATCTTTCGGGTTATACACACATATACATTAACGGCCGCACATGAGGTATTTTAATTCTTGAAAGCACAAGTATAAAAAGCTTTTATATTCCATCGAAACATTGCTTTACAATGATACATGTTATTCGAACATAACATCCTTCGAGCACTGCGTCTCTATTAAACGAGCGCCATGCAGAACTTCCTGAAAATAGTGCTCGGCAGGTACTCGGCTTTCGTCCGAATCTTGGGATGCAATAGCACTGGCCTTCATATCCGCCCAGTATGTCTTGACACGGGCAAGAGCCATCTGTGCACCCTCTATGCACGCCGACCTCTTCATTGCATTAATATGTGGCACAACACCGAGGAACTGCTGCACCAAGCTAAAATAACTCTTCGGCTCGGGCCTTTTCGGCCACAGATGACTCACGACATGATTCATGGTGAGTCTGGATAACCTATTTAGCTCCGCCCATGCGGCCAAACGGTCGGATACTGAAAGTGGGCGCTCTGGATTGTGGAACTGCGACCAAAAAAGCTTCTCCACTTCGTGGTCATTTTGATCGCGCAAGTGTTCAGCCGCGTCCGCGGCACTCGCCGCCAAGTCCAGGTAAGTGTTCGCCGCACTCCACTTCCGGTCCAATGGAGCATATTTAGGATCCCCGAACTTCATCCGCAGCATATAGGGCTTTCCAGCCGTGATATCTCCGGCCTGACATAGCTCCTCCTTCATAGCTCTCATCGATGAGCGAGTATCCTTGGCCTCGGTAGTGACCTTCTCTAGGTACTTCTGTGCCACCCGATATTCTTTTTCAAGAAGCTTGCAGCGGTCGACAGCATTCTTCAACTTTTCAGCCATCTCGGCCATTTCCTTCTTGCTTTGGCAGTGAGCAGCCTGTTCAGCTTTCAGCTCTTCAACCGCCTTTAGGGCAGCCGCATCGCTTTTCCTGGCCTGCTCCTTGGCTCGGGCAAGTTCCGCCCGAAGGTTCTCCATGGCAGCGGCACCATCTGCATCACGCACATATGTTGTAAGGTACGGGCATCAAGCTCCTCTTACCAGGTGTCTTCGGAGAAATTATATACCTTGTGCCTCGTCAAGCCGCTTGTTGACAAGCGCGATGTCGACATCTGCCACATCAAGTTGCCGCTTTAGCTCGGCAAATTCATCAGTTCGGCCAGCCATCGGACACTTCACCACCTGCATAGGAAAGGCGCAATATTATACCAGGGATTATGATCCTCGGCGCGCCGTCCTTTTTGACAACGCACCGAGTCTCAGGGGCTACTATCTATACAGGGCACATCTTATATATGCGGATCTGTCAAAAGTTACATCGTTTCACATACCTCAAAACCTATCAGTAAACTCCTGACGGCCTCGTACAACCCGCTCTCCGCGGATGAAATCCTTCTAATCACCGTATCCATCAACGCACGGTGTTCTTCTAAGATCGACGCTCACCCGAGCAGATCCTTCAGCTCCTCCGACCGTGCACCGGATGGTGCCGGACTCGTCCGATGGCCTTCTTCGAAGGCCGGACACAGAGGGCCTTGGGGGGCCATACGACTGCCTTCCGGCCCTGCCGGATTCGGAGAAACCCTCCGTGACGACACCTCAGGGTCACCAGCCTCGCAAGGCGGTACGGCAGGGGGACGCGTTCCGCTCTCCATCATCTCCGGACGAAGATCCCCTGAAGATGAGCTCTGCTGAGAAGGGCAGAGATCCGAACTACAAGGTAAAATTTCAGTTATCTTCCTCAGAAATAGAATGGGGATATCTCTCAGTTTAAACCCCCCCCCTCTTTACTTACGGCTCGGTGGAGAGCTGATCCCCTTGGGTATGCGATGCGACCGAGGCATCTCCCGGCGCCGTACCCTCTGACGAAGGTTTCTTCCCCCGCTTTGAGGCCATGGCCTCCGGGTCTTTAGAGGCGGTCCTCTTCTTCCCCTGGTTAGAGGAATTCTCAATTCCTCCTTTCCTAACAGCCTCCTTCGGGGAGGCGGTAGCTTTCTTGTTCCCCTCTTCGCCTTCTTCCAAAGGCGCAACCTCCAGCATCCTGGTTAACACGGGATCCGACGTAGTCTCAGGGAGGGGGGCCGGACACCTGATTAGCTTTGCTTTCGCTGTCCACTCCAGTTTAAGGGACAACTCTTTTAAGGGAAATTTTATGATAAATATACGGATAGCGTGTCCGGGTACAGGGCTACTTACTTGAGTATCCAGGCGATTGCAGCTCAGACCTGCGTCCTTGGACGAGTCCGGACACATTGCTTGTGATCCGAAGAACAATTTGTACATCTCCATGGGCGCCGCGCCCACAAAATGTTGGAGGGCTCGTGGTCCTTCCAGATTAAACTCCCACAAGCGGAGGGAGCGGCGTTTGCAGGGCAGGATGCGGCGAATCAACATAACGTGCGTCACTACAGCCAGATTGATATCTCTTTCTAGGAGATCTCAAACGCGGCCCTGCAACAAGGGCACGTCCTTGGACGGCCCCCAGTTAAGCCCTTTATTGACCCATGATGCTAGCTATGGTGGGGGACCCGAGCGAAAGGCAGGTGGGGCCACCCATTTGGTGCCCCTGGGAGCTGTGATATAAAACCACTCTTGTTGCCATAGGCCGAACTCCTCTTGAAAAGAGCCCTCGGGCCATGGAGCATCGGCAATCTTGCTTATAACAGCACCTCCACACTCCGTGTGCTGCCCCTCGATCATCTTCAGCTCTACTTTGAAGGTTTTGAGCCACAATCCGAAGTGACGAGTAATATGGAGGAAGGCCTCGCACACGACAATGAACGATGAGATATGGAGGATGGACTCCAGAGCTAAGTCATGAAATTCCAGCCCGTAATAAAACATGAGCCCCCTCACGAAGGGGTCAATCAGGAAGCTTAGCCCCCAAAGGAAGTGAGACACGAACACCACACTCTCACCAGGCTTGGGAGTGGGAATGACCTGCCCTTGAGCAGGCAGCCTATGCGAGATTTCACCGGTTAGATACCTGACATCTCTTAACTTTAACACGTCTTCTTCCGTAACGGAGGAAGGCATCCACCGGCCTTGAAGGTCGGAGCCGGACATCGTCAGAAGTCCGAAGCGCCTGAATCTGAAGCTTTGGGTGTTGGAACTCGAGGTAAGAGGCGGATTTGATTGAGATTGAAAGAAAGGAGTCGAGCCTTGGTCTCTTTATAAAGAGGTTGAATACCAAGAGCCCTCCCCGTGACCGTTCGGGATTCGCCTTCGATTGAGGAGACATACCAACATGCACGATTGGGTTACCCACGCCCGTATTGATGAGAATCCTGAAATAAAGGGACACGATCTCTGCTTTGACAAGACGTGCCAAGGAAACCGCCTCGCTAAATGTGTTGAGGTGGGACAATAAAACGAATCGAATAAAGGCTTGGCCGTGGCATGAAGTCATGCTGCGAAATACGTCAGCAGATTAGATTTATACATAAATTATTCTCTCTACGGTGGTATGTGGAACTTATTTTGCAGAGCCGGACACTATCCTTGTGGTCAAAAGCTTTGATGAAGTATTCGGAGGAGGAACCCGCCTTACAATGCCGAAGACAATCAGCACGCCGGACTCGTCGTCATTGAAGCCTGGTTCAGGGGCTACTGAGGGAGTCCCGGATTAGGGGGTGTCCGGATGACCAGACTATAACCTTTGGCCGGACTCCTGGACTATAAAGATACAAGATTGAAGACTTCGTCACGTGTCCGGATGGGACTTTCCTTGGCATGGATGGGAAGCTTGGCGATACAGATATGTAGATCTCCTCCCATTGTAACCGACTCTGTGTAACCCTAGCCCTCTCCGGTGTCTATATAAACCGGAGGGTTTTAGTCCGTAGGACGGACAACAATCATACCATAGGCTAGCTTCTATGGTTTAGCCTCTCTGATCTCGTGGTAGATCTACTCTTGTACTACCCATATCATCAATATTAATCAAGCAGGAGTAGGGTTTTACCTGCATCGAGAGGGCCCGAACCTGGGTAAAAACATTGTGTCCCTTGTCTCCTGTTACCATCCGCCTAGACGCACAGTTTGGGACCCCCTACCCGAGATCCACTTGTTTTGACACCGACATCGGGTGTTGATGTAGAAGATGTCAATGTCGGTCGGCTGCGGACCGCAGCCAGCGCTGCTTGCTTCCGACGGGGGCACGCAAGCGCACTCGCTGGGTGTAGTCTCCGAGCCTCCGAGCGAGGAGGGGGGGGGGTTCCCCCGGAAATAATCATGCGAAAGACAAAGTTAGTCCACGCAGATATATCAAATATTTGCTTTTAGCATTGCAAGTTTTATGCGGAGGGTGCCGACTCAGTATCGTCCGAGCCCCCTTCAACCTTTTTCATGTTCCCTCCACTCTTTGGCTTGTGCTCTCGCTTGCCGGATAGCCGCTCTGCGGTCTATGGCTGAGAGTGGATCGCGGAGTGGAGTTTACAATACTCAGACTCTAGGAGCCGATTTAACCGAGCATATAATCATAAAGCAAACGGTCGGGTCACCCAAACCGTTTCTCTTCCTAGACGTTTTTCGCATGGGTGGCCTCCAGCGTTTGCTCTCGCTAGCCAGACAGCCGCTCTGCAGTCTGTGGCTAAGAGTGAGCCTTCGGTACCGCGTATGCTACTAAGCCGTCTGCGGGAACAAACGTCTCAGGCCAAGCGGCCAGCCTCCGGGCCAACACTGGTTGGCGGGGCGAACAGTGGTGGAACTGTAATAAAAGCGGAGGTGGTCCCCGAGCGTCACTCGGGGTTATCCGTGTTTGCGTGGTGCAAAAATAAGTGGGTGAAGAGCTCACATTGCTTTTGGCACAGTCGAGGCGGAGGTTGACGAAGACAGCCGGCGCAGCGCGGCGCTTGCTGCGCGCGCCGGTGCACCCGCTGGGTATGGCCTTCGAGCCTCCGGGTGCTCGAAGGGAGGTCCCGACCGGCCAAGCGGTGGAGCCGGCCTGGAGCAGCCGGACGCTTCTTTCCTCTCCTTTTTTTACAAGACGGCTTGACTTTTCTTCTCTGGTAGCCGACCACTTTATTTTTTAGTCCTACCCGGACATGGGCAGCCGGCCCGCTTCTTTTCTCTTGCACTCAGCCTCTTTCTTTTTCTAGTCGGTTACAAGGCAGTCGACCACCTTTTTTTTACACTAACGGCTGGCCTCTCCCTTCTCTTTTTTATCTCCGCGTGGAGCAGCCGGCTGTTGACTTTTCTCTCTTTTATCAGTCAGCAAGGGTTGAGCAGCTAGGCTCTTCTAGCCGGCCCCCCTCTCCGCCTTCTGGACAGTCGGCCAGCGAAGGCCACGGCCGAGGTGGGAAGCAGCCAATGCAGGCGCGAGCCGACGTGGGGCGCAGCCGGCCACGGGGTATGCAGGCGGAGTGTCAGGACCCCGACTCAATGCCACATCGATCTAGCATGTAACACCTCATATCACTTTGCGGCCTCACGTATGGTATTCCCACGGGTGTCGCCTTACCATGCCCGGGACCGTTTGCGCCTTTTGGCACACATATATGATAGTGTCGCTAGCATCCATATGACAGAGAACCCGGGCTGACATGGCTAGTCGTGAACCCAAAGTGGCACTAACTTACAGGGACAGGCATACATGACCCAGCATCGAACGTGTCGGTCATCAGCGAGTGAATCCGGGCTGTAGCAACTGGGCTAGCAAGACTCCGGTAAACCGGGCTGTAGCGGGCTAACAGGACTCCGGTATTCATGGCGTGACATTTCCCCGAAGGGACAGACACAGGAACGAAGAAGGACACATGCCGGCCAGCCTAAGTGATCCGGAGCAGTAGCAAGCTACCAGGGCTCAGTGGAAGCACTAGGAGACATTTCCCGGTAAGAGAGGCTACTAAGGATAAACAACTAGATAGTCAGATCCCACACATAGCAATACACATTACACGTACGCATAACATGCAAGTATGTGCTGTACCACATGGCATCACAGCATAACTCAACAACTCATATAGATAAGGCTCAAAGAGCCATCATAGCATTTATTGCAAACAGGGGTCACAAGACCCATCATACAGAGCATACAAGCAACAAGCGGAAGCATTACATGTCTGGGTACAGACATCTACAAATGAAAAAGGCTGAAGAGCCTGACTATCTACAACATCCGATCAAGATCGTAGCTGAGGTACAAGCTACTCGTCGAAGTCCACAAGACACTAGTAAGACCGAAGTCTCCACTGCAAAAACATAAATAAAGCAACATGAGTACAAAGGTACTCAGCAAGACTTACATCAGATCCTATCATACATGCATTAGTATCAAGAGGGTAATGTGGGGTTTAGTTGCAGCAAGCCAGCTTTGACTCTGTGGCTAACCTGTTCTATGACTACCAGAACTTCTTTGAGGTGATATGGCGCACACGAGTCCACTAGTCACCACACAATACACTACTATGGATTCATCCCCGTCTCCCTATGAGGAGGCCATCCATAGCACTCACACTTGTCTTGAGCATTTTAGAGTATCCACTTCAAGTTGTCTATGTACCATGTAAGCATCCAAGAAGTTCATAACCACGGACCCGGCTATTCGAATAGATCATGTTAACCCTGCAGGGGTGTACTTCTTCACACACGCTCTCGCAACTTACCGCCATGTACACGTCATGTATCTCGGCAACCTTTAAGCGGAAGCCTGGCGAGGGTGTCAGCCACGACCTGACTAACCACACAAGACTCTAGTCCAGGTTTATCGCCTATTCAGGTTCCATCCGCAAGGAGATCCGGCCGGGGTTTCGCTCACGGCCCCAAACGATGTGAGCAGGGTTCCCAAGCCCACCATCCGGGTGCCACTTGGTACACCGTGCCACCTGTGCCTAGTCTGCCCCAAGCCCACCCTGCCGGGTGCCACTTGGTAGAAAAATAGCACTACCTACAAACACCAGAAACTAGTTGCGACTCCTGGACAGAGATCAAGTCGGTTAATAAGTCGAGAGGGGCACTTAAGCATTCCAATGTGTGGTAGTAGCTAGTCATTGGACAACATACACAGAACTCAGTGCTTAAGGACGGTTCCAGTGAGACAACCCACCATGTACTCCTACATGGCCTCTCACCGCTACCTTTACCAAATCGTGTTCACACACTTCACTCTCAGCATCAGAACATAGAGCACTGCACTCAAATTCATTCCCAATGAATCGGACCTGACACACTCTAAGCAATAGCAGGCATAGCATGGTAGGAACACAACATGGCTCAATCAACTCCTACACATGCTAGTGGGTTTCAACTATTTACTGTGGCAATGACAGGTCATGCATAGGAATGGGTTCAACTACCGCAGCACAAAGTAGCAGATGAATCGTTGTTGTCCTAATGCAATAACTGAGAGCAGGAGCGAGAGAGTAGGATTTTATCGGAATGAACAAGGGGGTTTGCTTGCCTGGTAGATCAGCAGAGGGGGCACTGCTCCTCAGACAGGTACTCTGGATCACTCTCCGGAGCAGGATCTATCGAGAGGGAACAGTGTCGACAATCAAAACACAATCATATGGAACAACATGATGCATGAACATGGCATGTAGATGTGATGCTGTTTGAGCTAATGCAACTAGTATTCAATTGGTATGAAGTCCATTTGAACCAAAGGTTCAAATGCATCTCCAAATAAGCTCTTTATATAAGCCATTTTAGTGTTTCACTTAGACAGCATGTATAAGTTGGTTTGACATGCATGAAACTAGTACAGATGGGTAGATTGCATTTTTCTGATAATTTTTCATATATAATTTATTTCAATCTGAGCTACGGTTGAATTTCTATGATTTTTTGAAGTTTAAAACATTTTCTGGAATTTCCTGATTTATTTTAATTCCAGAAAATATATTATTGCGCCAGCATGATGTCAGCACGACGTCAGCAGGTCAACCGGGGCTGACCAGGGTCAAACCTGACGTGTGGGGTCCACACGTCAGTGTCACAGTTAGTTAACAGGGGGGTTAATTTATCCTAACTAAAGGATTAGTGGCGCTGGGGCCCACTGTCAGTGTCAGGGGTTAGATTAGGTGGTGATTAGCTTAAGCTAATCACCTGGCCGATAGGGCCCACCCGCCAGGCCGGCGAGGTCGTCGGCGGCGACCTCCGGACGCGGTGGCGTCCGTGTTACAGGCCACGGGGGCGGCGGCTAAGGGCACCGGGGCGTAGCCCGGGCTCGTCCGCAGCCAGCGGAGCAGGTAGGGGGAGCTGGGGTGGCCGGAGCTCGCCGGAGCGGAGCTCGGGGCGGCGTCCGGGGCACGGCTTCAGCGGCAGAGGGGCTAGAGGGCGCCGGAAGAGCAGGGGAGAGGGGGGTTCGATGGCGGGGCTCACAGCGGACCTGCAGGGCTGCTCGTTGTGGCCGGGGACGCGTTGGAGACAATGATGCGGCGATGGCGATCTGCGGCGGCCGGAGGCGAAGACGATGGCGATGGCGGCGCTCCAGGGCTTCCCGCATCACGTGGCTCGATGGGGAGGTAGCAGACGGCGGCGCGGAACTTGCAGACACAAAGAGAGAGCGAGGGGGAGGCGGTGGCCACGGTGGTGCTTGTCGGTGGCGACGGCGTTCGGTTTCGGGAGAGAACGAGGGGGGAGGAAGAGAGAGCGAATGCGAGGGAGAGGAGAGGAGAGGTGCGGGACGTGCGTGGCGTCGTTCCAGGGCGTCCAGGGCGACGAGAGGGAGAAGCAGGAGGTGGCCGGGCGCGTGGCCGCGGCCGGCTGTGGCGCGGGCACGCACCTGCTTGGCGAGGGGGAGAAGACGACAGAGGAGGAGGCGGGCTAGGCCATCTGCTGGGCTGCGCGGTACCGGGCCAGCACAGGAGCTGGGCCGGAGGTAGGTCCAGGTAAGGTTTTTTCCCCTTTTTGTTTTCTTTTCTATTTTTTGACATTTGTTTTGATTTAATAAAAATACTAAACCATTTTATTTCCTTATGCCAATTTTTATAGAAGCTAGTTATATTATTCCAGAGCTCCTTTATAAATGGCATAATTTTTGGACAATATTTTATATATATAACAATATATATCCAAAGCAAATAATTATTGCATTAATTCCAAATGCCCAAAATAAATACTTATGAGCTCCTAAAAATATTGGTTTGATTTTTATCTCTTTCCAATATTTTCAGGGAGCAACATGAGCATTTTCTTGGACCTTTTTGGAGCAATTTTTATTTGGGTCATTTCCAGAATGATTCTGAGGGTTTCACAAATCCTCATTTCAAAATTAAATGGAATTTAAACATGATGCACAACTGACTAGCTAGCCTTGAGCATACCAGAACTAGGGATGTGACAACTCGCCCCCACTTGAAAGAATCTCGTCCCGAGATTCAGGGGTCGACGGAAAGAAGGTGGGGTACTCCAATCGAAGACGATCTTCTCTCTCCCAAGTAGCTTCTCTCTCGGAATGATGAGACCACTGAACCTTGAGAAACTTGATGTTCTGACGTCGAGTGACACGCTCTGCTTGATCAAGAATGCGAACCGGGTACTCTCGGTATGTGAGGTTATCTTGGAGATCAAGCGTTTCGTGGTCCACTCCGCGGATGGGATCCGAGAAGCAACGCCTGAGTTGAGAGACATGGAAGACATCATGAACTCGAGAAAGATGTGGGGGTAGTTCCAACTGGTAGACAACCTCTCCTCGTTTAGCGAGAATGCGAAAAGGACCAATGTAACGAGGAGCCAACTTGCCCTTGATACCGAAGCGATGGGTACCCTTCAAAGGAGTGACCCGAAGGTAAGCTTGGTCACCAATTTCATAAGTCATATCCCTATGATGACGATCATACTGACTCTTCTGACGAGACTGGGCTGTTTTCAAATTCTCACGAATGATGCGAACTTGCTCTTCTGCCTCCTGGATCATGTCCGGTCCAAAGAATTGTCTTTCACCGGTTTCTGACCAGTTCAAAGGTGTTCGACATCTTCGTCCATAGAGAACCTCAAAAGGAGCTTTCTTGAGACTGGATTGATAGCTATTGTTATAAGCAAACTCGACAAAGGGAAGACATTTCTCCCAATCCATACCGAATGAGATAACGCAAGCTCTGAGCATGTCTTCGAGAATTTGGTTGACCCTTTCCACCTGACCACTCAACTGAGGGTGGAAAGCGGTACTGAAGGAAAGATGGGTTCCCATGGCAGTCTGGAAACTCTCCCGGAAATGAGAAGTGAAAAGACTACCACGGTCTGAATTGATCTCTAGTGGAACACCATGGAGTGACACTATTCGAGAAATGTATAAGTCAGCAAGCTGACTAGCAGTGATACTCTCTCGAACAGGAAGGAAGTGAGCCACTTTGGAAAGACGATCAACGACTACGAAGATAGCGTTATTCCCTTTCTTGGTCCTGGGAAAGCCGGTGATGAAGTCCATACCAACTTTATCCCATTTCCATTCAGGAATAGCTAAAGGCTGAAGGGTGCCAGCAGGCCTTTGATGCTCTGCCTTAACGCGACGACAAACGTCACAGTTGGCAATGAACTGAACAATTTCTCTCTTCATCCTAGTCCACCAGAACCTCTGGCGTAGGTCCTGATACATCTTAGTACTACCCGGATGAATCGTGAGAGGAGATTCATGCGCCTCCTTAAGAATCAGTTGTCGCAGATGTTGATTCTTGGGAACCACCAAACGATTCTCAAAGAAGACAACACCTCGATCGTCCATAGAGAAACATCCACCAACTCCCTTCTTAATGTTTCTCTTGATGCGGATAACACCCCTATCAAACTTCTGGTCAGCAATGATCTGATCCTCGAGGGTAGGTTTCGCCACCAAGGTAGAAAGGAATCCATGAGGAGCAATGTGAAGGTTGAGCTTACAGAATTCCTCATGGAGAAGTGGTTGGCCTTGCTGCAACATGAGATTGTTGCAATAGGATTTACGGCTTAACGCATCAGCCATGACATTGGCTTTGCCTGGGGTGTAGGTAATCCCTAGATCATAATCTGTGATTAACTCCAACCAACGTCTTTGCCTAAGGTTCAAATCTGGTTGTGTGAAGATATACTTGAGACTCTGGTGATAGGTGTAGATCTCGCAACATTTACCAAGAAGGTAATGTCGCCAGGTCTTGAGTGCATAGACTACGACTGCAAGCTCTAGATCATGTGTAGGATAATTATCCTCATGTGGATGCAACTGTCGAGATGCATAGGCAATCACATGACGATCCTGCATAAGAATGCAACCTAGTCCCTGTCGTGAGGCGTCGCAGTAGATAACAAAGTCCTTTGTGAAATCCGGTGGCACAAGTATGGGAGCAGAAGTCAGGCGTCTTTTCAGTTCCTGAAAACTGTACTCACACTGTGGGTACCACTCAAAATTTTTATCTTTCTTGAGAAGTTCCGTGAGAGGTTTGGCCACTTTAGAGAAGTTTTCAACAAAGCGGCGACAATAACTGGCTAGACCAAGGAAACTCCTAACTTGTTTGACTATATCAGGTGGAGTCCAATCGAGAACGGCCTTAACTCTCTCGGGGTTGACAGCAATGCCCTTACCAGAGATTGCGTGGCCTAGGTAGGTCACTTCTGGCAACCAAAATTCGCACTTGGAGAACTTGGCATAAAGGCGGTGCTCTCTGAGTTTTTCTAACACAAGTCTAAGATGTTCGGCATGCTCTTCCTTGTTCTTCGAGTAAATAAGAATATCATCGAGGTAAACCACGACGAACTTATCTAAGTACTCCATGAAGATCGAGTTCATCAAACGGGAGAAAGTGGCTGGGGCGTTGGTTAGACCAAAGGACATGACGGTGTACTCGTACTGGCCATAACGAGTGACGAAAGCTGTTTTAGGGATGTCCCCGTTTCTGATCTTGATTTGGTGGTAGCCTAACCTCAAATCCATCTTGGAAAAGACTGAGGATCCATCGAGCTGATCATACAGGTCGTTGATCCTGGGGAGCGGATACTTGTTCTTTATCGTGACCAAATTAACGGGACGATAGTCTACAACCATCCGATCTGTACCGTCTTTCTTCTTGACAAAGAGGATGGGGCAAGCCCAAGGAGAAGAACTAGGACGGATGAAACCCTTTTGCAAGGACTCATCAAGTTCTTTCTTAAGCTCGGGTAGTTCTAAGGGTGCCATCTTGTAAGGTCTTCTGGAGATTGGAGTAGTTCCTCGGATAAGATCTATGACGAACTCTACATCTCTGTCAGGTGGAATGCCTGGCAGTTCCTCTGGAAAGACATCCGAAAAGTCACGGACTACCGGGATATCTTCAAGGTCTGGGAGAGGGCTGGCATTTAGAGAATAGAGCTGACGCTTTGCAACTCTAGTGGAGACAGTGACTATCTTGCCGGATGGGTGTGTAAGCTGAACAGATCTTTTGTAACAATCAATCTTGGCATAATGAGCTTTCATCCAGTCCATACCCAAGATGATGTTAATATCTGAGGACTTGAGGGCTACAAGTGATGCAAGAAATACAAGTCTATCAACAAGGATTTCATTACCATGGCTGATTCTGGTGGTCTGCCATCTAGACCCTGGGGTTTGGATTTCAAGCAGAGTTGGCATATCACAAAATGATATGTCGTGCAAACGAGCATAGCCTTCAGAAATGAAGGAGTGAGATGCTCCAGTATCGAACAGAACCGATGCTGGATGACAATTGACAAGGAGTGTACCAAGAACGACATCCGGATCATCATGAGCGTCTTTAGCTGAGAGGTGATGCACACGTCCACGTTCAGTGGGGGCTGATGTCACATCCCTAGTTCTGGCCTGACCTATGCTAGCTAGCCATGTGTTGCAGCCCACCTAGCGCCCTGCCGGCCCAGCCCACCACCGCTGCCCCCTGTCATCTTCCTCCTTGGACAGTAGGACAGGGGCGCGTGCTCGCCTCCTGCTGGCCACGCGCAGGCCACCTCCTCCCTGCCTGCGTGCTTCCTCGACGCCCTGGCTTTCTCTGGAGACGCCACGCGCGTTCCCGAACCCAACCGCTCACTCCCGTCCTCTCTCCCCTCCTCTGTTTCTCTCCCTCGCGACCACCGAGCGTGCTCGTCGCCGCCGTTCGCTGCCACCTTGGCCACCGACCACCCCTCGCCCTGCCGATGAGTCCAGAGGCTCCGCCTCGACGCCCTCACCCTCTCCATTGAGCTACACCCCGCCGGGAGGCCTGCTCCACCGTCACTGCCATCGTCTTCAACCTCGGGCATCCGAGATGCCGCCGGCCGATTCGTCTGCCCCAGGTCGTCAACGAGCAAGCCGAACCCCTCCTCGTGATCACTGTGAGCTCCTACGTCGATTACCCCTCTTCCCCGGTCTCTCCACGCTCCCTAGCCACGGCTCCACCTCCGGCCGAAGCTCTGCTCCGCCATGGCCGCAGCTCGCGCGCTCCCCGTGCTCCGCTCGTTACTCCCCTGCAATAGGCGTGCTCCGGAGCGCCTCCCCTCGTCGCTGCCTTGCTCAGACCCCTCGCCTGTGAGCCCTAGCCGCAACGCCGCACCTCACCGAGCTCCGGCCGTCGCGCTTGCCATCGCCGCCGTCACTACGGTCCACCCCAGCGCGAGCTGATGGCTCCGTTGGATGCAGACGAGCACTAGCGCCTCACAGGACTAAACCGCGCTCGAAACCGCGGCCTACAGCTCGATCCCGAGCGTCGCCGCCGCGAGCCGTGGTCGCCGCCGTTTAATCGCCGGCGCGTCCGACGTGGCTATGTCATTAGGGCTTAATTACATTTAGTTTAATCACACTAGTCACTGACATCAGGGCCCCACCAGCTAAATAACCACCGGTTATTCTTTTAATCAGTTTTAGTCAAACCAAGCGGGACCCACACGTCAGCGTTGACCTTGCTAACGTGGCCTTGACTGGCCCCGCACGTCAGTGACCAACGCCAGCCCTATGACACTGACCAGTGGACCCCACTGGTCAGGTTTGACCAGCAGCAGCGTCTGTTGACCTGCTGACGTCATAGTGATGCAGTGCTGACGCAGTAACTCTTTTTCTGTATTTATTCTTATATAGGAAATTCCAGAAATTGTTGCAAACTTCTAAAATTCATATAAAATCAACCATAGCTCCAAATCAAACAAATTATATATGAAAAATTATCAGAAAAATTCAAGGAATCCATCTGTACCATTTTCATGCATGTTTGAACAATGTTTGTCCTCTGTTTTGGACAAAACGAATAAAGGGCATTTAAATAATCATATATGGAGTTGGAATTTGAATCATGTATTCAAACCAACTTCATTTAAATCATAGCTAGGTGCATTAGCTCAAATCACAGCATATTGCCATGTCATGATCATGCATCATATTGTAGCATTGCATTGATTGTGTTCTTTCTCAGTTACCGGTGTTTGTTCCCTCTCGATAGACGTGGTTCCGATGACAAGTTCGATGACACCGATGAAGAACTATATTACCTTCAGAAGTGCCAGGCAAGCAAAACCCCCTTGTTCATTCCGATACAATCCTACCCTCTCGCTCCTGCTCTCTTTTACTGCATTAGGACAACACCGATTCAACTGTTACTTGCTGCGGTAGCTGAACCCCTTTATCCTTTGCATGACCTGTCATTCCACAGTAAATAGATGAAACCCACTAGCATGAGTAGGAGTTGTTTGAGCCCTGTTGTGCCTACTCATTCATGTTTGTTTGTCATGCCTGCTACTGCTTAGAGTTGAGTCAGGTCTGATTCATCGGGGATGAATCAGAGGCGTGTGAACATGTCCTACTGTGTGTGAGCTAAGTGTGTGAACACGATTTGGTAAAGGTAGCGGTGAGAGGCCATGTAGGAGTACATGGTGGGTTGTCTCATTGTAGCCGTCCTCAGGAACTGAGTTCTGTGTTTGTGATCCATGATTCAGTTACTACCATACATTGGGCCCTGAAATATGACCCCGCTCGACTTCTTATTCACCCTTGTCCTCTGTCCAGGAGTTGCAAGTAGTTTCTGGTGTTTGTAGTATGCTGGAGGCCGTGGACAGCGCTGACCGTAGGGGTGGGCTGTGATGCGGTAGGCACGTGGCCGGGTAAACCGGGCGCCCGTTTGGTGTCACGGAACCCTGTTCACATCGTTTGGGGCTGTGAGCGAAACTCCGGCCGGATCTCCTCATGGATGGAACCCGAATAGGCGATAAACCTGGACTAGAGACTTGAGTGTTTAGGTAGGTCGTGGTCTACACCCACGTCGGCTTTCGCTTGAAGTCTGCCGAGCACATGTTGTGTGCAGACGCTAAGTGGTGGAAACATGTATGAAGAAGTACACCCCTGCAGGGTTATCATCATCTATTCGAATAGCCGTGTCCGCGGAAAAGGACTTCTGGGTTGCTTATATCAGTTCATAGACAAGTGAAAGTGGATACCCTAAAATACGCAAGATAAGCGTGAGTGCTATGGATGGCGTTCTCGTAGGGAGACGGGAGCGGATCCATAGTGGTGTATTGATATGGTGAATATGTGGACTCGTGTGCGCCACCTCAAAGAGTTACTTGCAGTCGTAGTTCAGGATAGCCACCGAGTCAAAGCTGGCTTGCTGCAGTCAAACTCCACCATCCCCTTTGTTGATATTGATGCATATGTAGATAGCTCTGATGTAAGTCTTGCTGGGTACATTTGTACTCACGTTTGCCTATTTTATGTTTTTGCAGAGAGACTTCAGTCTCACTAGTATTTCCGCGTGGTCTTCGACGTTTAGCTTGATACCTCAGCTACGATCTTGTGCCCTCGGCAGGATCTGATCGATAGTCAGGCTTCTCAGCCTTTTTCATTTATAGATGTCTGTACTCGGACATGATAGCCTCCGCTTGTGCTTTGATTTGTATGCTCTGAGTGTTGGGTCATGAGACCCCTGTTTGTAATATCTCGCTCCTCGGAGCCTATTGAATAAATACTTGAGTCGTAGAGTCATTTTGTGATGCCATGTTGTATTGCACATATCGAGCATATTGTGTGTATGTTATTGAAATGCTTGGTATGTGTGGGATCTGACTATCTAGTTGTTTATCTTTAGTAGCCTCTCTTACCGGGAAATGTCTCCTAGTGTTACCGCTGAGCCATGGTAGCTTGCTACTGCTCTGGAACACTTAGGCTGGCCGGCATGTGTCCTTCTTCGTTCCTGTGTCTGTCCCTTCGGGGAAATGTCACGCTTTGAGTACCGGAGTCCTGTTAGCCCGCTACAGCCCGGTTTACCGGAGTCCTGCTAGCCCAGTGCTACAGCCCGGACCCACTTGCTGATGACCGACACGTTCGAAGCTGGGTCATGAATGCCTGTCCCTGTAAGTCTGTGCCACTTTGGGTTTACGACTAGTCATGTCAGCCCGGGCTCTTTACCATATGGATGCTAGCGACACTATCATATACGTGAGCCAAAAGGCGCAAACGGTCCCGGGCAAAGGTAAGGCGACACCCGTGGGAACACCGTGCGTGAGGCCGCAAAGTGATATGAAGTGTTACCGGCTAGATCGATGTGACATCGAGTCGGGGTCCTGACAGCGTTGGTATCAGAGCTTGACTGCCTGTAGGATTACCAAGCCAAACTGGTCGAAGTTGAGTCTAGAAATTCTTTAGTTATATAAGGGAATTGATTGTGGGATGGAACGTAAGGCTCTTTTTACTCCTTATACCTTATGCCTTCTGATCTAAGTCATCTTATCTTTCCTGCGGGGATTAAGAACTAGGCTATCTCTTCTTTCTATTAGGATCACGTGTTACTAATCAGTAGACTTATAAGATTGTTGGATTCAATGCCTCAGTTCAGTTCCTACTATCTTCTGTATGTTAATTGTTGATCTCGAAACCTTGATATTGTGCCTTTGAGTGGTTATGCCACCATTTTTGTGAATGTCTCAAATCTTTTCTGAGCATTTACAGCCGTTATGCTGTCCGAGTCATCCCAGGTTTCTAAGTAGTCTGATGCAATCGCAAATCCTTTCTTCCTGTTTCAATGTTCCCATGGGCCAGATTAACCACACTAATCAGTGAGTTGAGGTACTCCGTTACCTTGACATATATGTTGGAGATACTATTATGGCCCTAGGTGTTTAGGGAGTCACCTAGTAATCTAGCAATGTTTTGTGATCCCCAGTGTGATGATTCTGGCTTTTATTCTCGAAAGCATCCCGTGATGCCACTTAGTAGTAGGTATTCTATTCCTTGGGTTCTGAACCCGAGATTCACTCTACTTACTTCTTGTTGATAGTGTTTGCTAGTTCCTTCAGGATATTAGTAACTTTGCGATAGTCCTCGAGGTCCGTGGTATTTCCTTCTTCCAAATACTATGAACCGCTTATGGCAGATGTTTATTGGATCAAAAGATCACAATTAGAGTACTCTTGAGGAGTTCTCCATTCATAAATCGTGACTCTGCCAGTTCTACCTTTCTGCATGGGTTATCCGGAAGAAATATGTTGAACTTGGTTTGACATACTAATCTATGCATCCACAACTCAGAAAATTATATGTTCCTTTGAGTTGTTCTCCGTAGTTGCATTTTGACCCTCGTCTATCAATTGATAGTCAAGAGTATGCGTGCGTTCGTTTATCGATGCCTATTACTCTTGTGGTCCGTCAAGCCATTCTGTCCCGAATGACTTGGAGAAACAAACTCCAGTACCTCTGCCATATCTAGGATTGGGTCAAAGAAGTTGTGCTCCGCAGATCAAATTTCTAATCCAGCTTCTGTTCTGCTCTACCTTGGAGTATTACATATTTTATATCGAGATTGTTATAGGAATTGCACACCATCCTATGAACTCTTGGTACAGTGATACTTCTTGCCATCACTGTTCATTCCTCGGTTCCTGTGTTATCGTTACCGGAATACCGACAAATGAATTGTGATGTGTGAAATCAATACTCCCAGCAACCTCGTTGCTTGGTAGTTAAAGGACAATAATTTCATTCTTAGTGTGTTGGTTATTGAATCATCATTCTAAGATTGATCGTGCTACCTAGTCCATTCTACTGGTTCACTCCTCGATCGATGAGTTAGGATTATTTCAAATTCTTACTCTATTGATCATATCGTCTTGCCCTGAAAAGCAAGATTGTTCTCGAGCTTAGTAACATACCGGTGGCTCGTGATTTTCTGATTATCTTCTCAGAAGTATTACCAGGTTGTCACCTGACCGCTATGTTGAGCTCGTGATCAAGTTGGTTTCTTGTGGACCATCCTTCTCCAAGAATCTGTGTTGGATATCCCTGAGCTAGTTGGTTAAGTTAGACAATGACTTGGAGAGTTGGAAGATAAGAGCTTGCCTGACTTAGTTCGTTCCAAAGGGATATTCTTGTGTAGTGTGTGTTGAAGAAAGATGATATCTTCATCGGTTGGTCCCTGTGATCAGTTGCTGGACCTATTGCCTTATCAATCCTTTGATTTGAGTGTGGGCTATCGTCAAATCAAATCAATACCAATGATGCTCGTAATGTTGTCTTGTTCGTGGTTGATCCCTCGAGCATACACCATTACATCTTTGGCCTGATCAATGCTATCACTTGTTCACTTAACTATGGAATTCCTGTTAAAAGGAAACTCAGATGAATTGTTGTTGTGCCCATTGACAACATCCTTGTCTTCTCCATACTTTTGCTGAACATTAAGCTAGTGTTGGAAACTTTTGAAAGCATTTGTTCATGCTAGCTCATGAAGCATATGTTCGGATGTAAGAAGTGACCTCCTCCAGTTCATGTGCATTTGATGCAAGTTGCCGCCGTGGATTCGAGAAGGTCAATGTTGCTTCCTCTGGAATCATCCCAAGTCAGTCATGCATACGTGCGAAGTATTCTGTGGTCTGGAGATTTGCAACCTCCATCCTATATGTATATCCTAGCACACCAAGCCACTGATTGAGTTGTTCAGAGATAAAGGAGTCTGTCTAAGGTGAACTCTTTGGATTTCCACGCGTGGAGACTTCGATGTCATTAATGATGGTTCCCCTTCCTGAACTCGGTAGTGTTTTATTATAAGACTACTTTGTGGTCATGCTTGTCTTGGACAACGTGTTCACATGTTTGTAGCAGAACCAGCTCATGTTTTGGAGCTTGCTATCGTAGTTCATCTCCCGAGTATCCCGCAACGTCATCTCGTCGATTTGTGTTGCAAACTTTCATTTTTTCTTCCTAGACTCGATGAGTCTGGATTATCCTGACACCAACCAGATCTGAATCTCAGGCAGATATGATGGTTTGGAACATTTCCCAAGAACTATAATATTGGTCTCTCGATAACCGGTAAGGTGGATGTCGTGGCCAATACACCCATCCGGTAGACCTATTATTATAGTATCTTATTTGATGGAATTGGCCACCTCCCCATAGGGATTTCGTAGGGTTTACTCCCTAGTTTCCCCTATGGATCTTCGTGTTTCCGAAGTCCGACCTTTACTTGATGTTCTAGATACCAAACCATTTCAATGAATGGGATACGCTAGCACATCAAGGAGAACATTAGAAGCGGAGTGCTAAATGTCTCTCGGTCGATCATCCAGATTTTATTTCCTTGGCCCCATCAAGGGTGAAATCTGAGAAGGTGTTATCTTCCTTTGCATCGGCATCTTCCACCGGTATTCATCATGGTAGTAAGTTGTGTTGCCAGAATCCTTGACACGGATATTGGTAGAATCTTGATGATTGTGGAAATGCTCAAGTTCTTGAGAGCACGCACAAGCGCTACGTGTTATCATCGGCACTAACTGGGTTTGCCCTTAGTCCCTTCGGTTATGCTATAACCACTCCAACAGTGAATTCACTCTTTATTGTTGGGTTCTTCCCCAGTTACCAGAATCATTCCCAGCATTTGCATTCTGTTCCCAGCTTGCACCGCCAATGTGCCATTCTACCATGGGTCTCTTCCATTTCCGGTGATAAGTAAATTCATGCATTGCGTTGTCTTCAACAAGGTAATCCACATCATCCAAGTCCGAGTATGCCATTCTACAGACCCCCTCCAAACGATCGTTGTGAATTGCCTTATGCTGATATGAAGAGTTTCAATGATCTCTGAATCAAAAGTAATTCTTTTTGCCACTTAGGGTAATAGTCTATGAATCACCCTCCTCCAGGATGTTTCTTCGTGGTATCATGGCAACTCAACTCCTCGCTACGTTGACAATCGTTTACCACCCTCTTAGGTGTGGAATTGTTGTCTACCTAGTGAACCTTCGCTATCCGTTCCACTCCATCCCTTTTTGGATGAATGCCTCGTATCTTAGCTCGAGAGATGTTTTTACCTCTCACTCCATGAATTGATCTTGAATACTCGATCTTCAAGGAGATCGTCTTCTGTAGAGTCTCCTTCTGTCGTCATCGTGTTGGATAAAGACCTCGCAAGCAAAGACGTCAAGATTGTTTTGAGTCAACAGATCAACACCTCGAGAAGACAGTTGGATCTTGGAGTTCATGTTATTAGTTTGTGTCCCCTTTGTCTTCTTACCTCACGCCTTGAATCTCGGGGCGAGATTCTTGTTTAGTGGGGGTGAGTTGTCACATCCCTAGTTCTGGCCTGACCTATGCTAGCTAGCCATGTGTTGCATCATGTTTAAATTTCATTTAAACCTGAAATGGGGATTGACTAAACCCTAGCACCAAATGAATTCAACTAGGTTCAACTAAAATATTTTCAATGAGTCCAAATGGCTTTCAAAAATGTTCATCATTTCTGGAAAATGCTAGAACCATAACCAGAGGTGTTGCACATTTTTCTATGACATATTTGGTCATTGAATTAAATCATATGTACTTTGCATTTGGGCATTTAAATGCTATTAAATATTTTAAATGCTCAAATAATCATAAACTAAAATGTTTACTGTGCTATATATCCTAAACAGTATCCATTACTAGTTTCATGATTTTTGGATCTATTTCAGTATTTTAAATAAATCCCTAAAGACTGAAGAATAATAGAAAACAGGAACAATAAAAAAAATAACAGAGAACAGTACTCACCTGGCGCAGCCCACCTAGCGCCCTGCCGGCCCAGCCCACCACTGCTGCCCCCTGTCGTCTTCCTCCTTGGACAGTAGGACAGGGGCGCGTGCTCGCCTCCTGCTGGCCACGCGCAGGCCACCTCCTCCCTGCCTGCGTGCTTCCTCGACGCCCTGGCTTTCTCTGGAGACGCCACGCGCGTTCCCGAACCCAACCGCTCACTCCCGTCCTCTCTCCCCTCCTCTGTTTCTCTCCCTCGCGACCACCGAGCGTGCCCGTCGCCGCCGTTCGCTGCCACCTTGGCCACCGACCACCCCTCGCCCTGCCGATGAGTCCAGAGGCTCCGCCTCGACGCCCTCACCCTCTCCATTGAGCTACACCCCGCCGGGAGGCCTGCTCCACCGTCACTGCCATCGTCTTCAACCTCGGGCATCCGAGATGCCGCCGGCCGATTCGTCTGCCCCAGGTCGTCAACGAGCAAGCCGAACCCCTCCTCGTGATCACTGTGAGCTCCTACGTCGATTACCCCTCTTCCCCGGTCTCTCCACGCTCCCTAGCCACGGCTCCACCTTCGGCCGAAGCTCTGCTCCGCCATGGCCGCAGCTCGCGCGCTCCCCGTGCTCCGCTCGTTACTCCCCTGCAATAGGCGTGCTCCGGAGCGCCTCCCCTCGTTGCTGCCTTGCTCAGACCCCTCGCCTGTGAGCCCTAGCCGCAACGCCGCACCTCACCGAGCTCCGGCCGTCGCGCTTGCCATCGCCGCCGTCACTACGGTCCACCCCAGCGCGAGCTGATGGCTCCGTTGGATGCGGACGAGCACTAGCGCCTCACAGGACTAAACCGTGCTCGAAACCGCGGCCTACAGCTCGATCCCGAGCGTCGCCGCCGCGAGCCGTGGTCGCCGCCGTTTAATCGCCGGCGCGTCCGACGTGGCTATGTCATTAGGGCTTAATTACATTTAGTTTAATCACACTAGTCACTGACATCAGGGCCCCACCAGCTAAATAACCACCGGTTATTCTTTTAATCAGTTTTAGTCAAACCAAGCGGGACCCACACGTCAGCGTTGACCTTGCTGACGTGGCCTTGACTGGCCCCGCACGTCAGTGACCAACGCCAGCCCTATGACACTGACCAGTGGACCCCACTGGTCAGGTTTGACCAGCAGCAGCGTCTGTTGACCTGCTGACGTCATAGTGATGCAGTGCTGACGCAGTAACTCTTTTTCTGTATTTATTCTTATATAGGAAATTCCAGAAATTGTTGCAAACTTCTAAAATTCATATAAAATCAACCATAGCTCCAAATCAAACAAATTATATATGAAAAATTATCAGAAAAATTCAAGGAATCCATCTGTACCATTTTCATGCATGTTTGAACAATGTTTGTCCTCTGTTTTGGACAAAACGAATAAAGGGCATTTAAATAATCATATATGGAGTTGGAATTTGAATCATGTATTCAAACCAACTTCATTTAAATCATAGCTAGGTGCATTAGCTCAAATCACAGCATATTGCCATGTCATGATCATGCATCATATTGTAGCATTGCATTGATTGTGTTCTTTCTCAGTTACCGGTGTTTGTTCCCTCTCGATAGACGTGGTTCCGACGACGAGTTCGATGACACCGATGAAGAACTATATTACCTTCAGAAGTGCCAGGCAAGCAAAACCCCCTTGTTCATTCCGATACAATCCTACCCTCTCGCTCCTGCTCTCTTTTACTGCATTAGGACAACACCGATTCAACTGTTACTTGCTGCGGTAGCTGAACCCCTTTATCCTTTGCATGACCTGTCATTCCACAGTAAATAGATGAAACCCACTAGCATGAGTAGGAGTTGTTTGAGCCCTGTTGTGCCTACTCATTCATGTTTGTTTGTCATGCCTGCTACTGCTTAGAGTTGAGTCAGGTCTGATTCATCGGGGATGAATCAGAGGCGTGTGAACATGTCCTACTGTGTGTGAGCTAAGTGTGTGAACACGATTTGGTAAAGGCAGCGGTGAGAGGCCATGTAGGAGTACATGGTGGGTTGTCTCATTGTAGCCGTCCTCAGGAACTGAGTTCTGTGTTTGTGATCCATGATTCAGTTACTACCATACATTGGGCCCTGAAATATGACCCCGCTCGACTTCTTATTCACCCTTGTCCTCTGTCCAGGAGTTGCAAGTAGTTTCTGGTGTTTGTAGTATGCTGGAGGCCGTGGACAGCGCTGACCGTAGGGGTGGGCTGTGATGCGGTAGGCACGTGGCCGGGTAAACTGGGCACCCGTTTGGTGTCACGGAACCCTGTTCACATCGTTTGGGGCTGTGAGCGAAACTCCGGCCGGATCTCCTCATGGATGGAACCCGAATAGGCGATAAACCTGGACTAGAGACTTGAGTGTTTAGGTAGGTCGTGGTCTACACCCACGTCGGCTTTCGCTTGAAGTCTGCCGAGCACATGTCGTGTGCAGACGCTAAGTGGTGGAAACATGTATGAAGAAGTACACCCCTGCAGGGTTATCATCATCTATTCGAATAGCCGTGTCCGCCGAAAAGGACTTCTGGGTTGCTTATATCAGTTCATAGACAAGTGAAAGTGGATACCCTAAAATACGCAAGATAAGCGTGAGTGCTATGGATGGCGTTCTCGTAGGGAGACGGGAGCGGATCCATAGTGGTGTATTGATATGGTGAATATGTGGACTCGTGTGCGCCACCTCAAAGAGTTACTTGCAGTCGTAGTTCAGGATAGCCACCGAGTCAAAGCTGGCTTGCTGCAGTCAAACTCCACCATCCCCTTTGTTGATAATGATGCATATGTAGATAGCTCTGATGTAAGTCTTGCTGGGTACATTTGTACTCACGTTTGCCTATTTTATGTTTTTGCAGAGAGACTTCAGTCTCACTAGTATTTCCGCGTGGTCTTCGACGTTTAGCTTGATACCTCAGCTACGATCTTGTGCCCTCGGCAGGATCTGATCGATAGTCAGGCTTCTCAGCCTTTTTCATTTATAGATGTCTGTACTCAGACATGATAGCCTCTGCTTGTGCTATGATTTGTATGCTCTGAGTGTTGGGTCATGAGACCCCTGTTTGTAATATCTCGCTCCTCGGAGCCTATTGAATAAATACTTGAGTCGTAGAGTCATTTTGTGATGCCATGTTGTATTGCACATATCGAGCATATTGTGTGTATGTTATTGAAATGCTTGGTATGTGTGGGATCTGACTATCTAGTTGTTTATCTTTAGTAGCCTCTCTTACCGGGAAATGTCTCCTAGTGTTACCGCTGAGCCATGGTAGCTTGCTACTGCTCTGGAACACTTAGGCTGGCCGGCATGTGTCCTTCTTCGTTCCTGTGTCTGTCCCTTCGGGGAAATGTCACGCTTTGAGTACCGGAGTCCTGTTAGCCCGCTACAGCCCGGTTTACCGGAGTCCTGCTAGCCCAGTGCTACAGCCCGGACCCACTTGCTGATGACCGACACGTTCGAAGCTGGGTCATGAATGCCTGTCCCTGTAAGTCTGTGCCACTTTGGGTTTACGACTAGTCATGTCAGCCCGGGCTCTTTACCATATGGATGCTAGCGACACTATCATATACGTGAGCCAAAAGGCGCAAACGGTCCCGGGCAAAGGTAAGGCGACACCCGTGGGAACACCGTGCGTGAGGCCGCAAAGTGATATGAAGTGTTACCGGCTAGATCGATGTGACATCGAGTCGGGGTCCTGACAGCTGACTTGACACTGATCATCTTGCGTGGTGGCTTAACACAACCAACGGTCTTCTCGGGCTGGGGTGGAGCATAACTGGCCTGAGGGCAGTCACGTGCATAGTGTCCTGGCTTCCCGCATGTGAAGCAAGTCCCTGAGGTTGGACGTGGACCCGTACTGACAAGCGGTCTACCAATAGGCCTGGGTGGAACATACGACTGAGCTGGGGGAGGTACCACATAAGATGATCTCGGTGAAAATCCGGGAGGAAGAGCGGAGTTTGGAACCCAAATCCGGCGCTTTTGAGAACTAGAACCGGAGGAAGATCCCAAATCACGGGTGTGCTTAAGAGACTCCTCGTAAGTGAGCTGAGCTGTCTCTGCATTGATGGCGTTGTTCACAAGAGCTTGGAATGTATCACAATGATGTAGGTGGAGATCACGACGCAACTTGGGGTTGAGACCCTTCCAAAACCTAGCCTGCTTCTTGGCGTCCGTGGACACTTCTTCTGTGGCATAGCGGGCGAGGTTCTCAAACTCTCTACTGTAAGCATCAACAGCCATCTTACTCTGGGTGAAACTACAGAACTCTTCTCTCTTGCGATCGATGAGGGCCTCAGGAATGTGATGCTCGCGAAAAGCCTCAGTGAAATCTCTCCAGGTAGGAATCTGGCCAGCTGGAAGCATAGCCTCATAGTTCTGCCACCAAAGACTAGAAGGACCTTCCAGGTGGTATGTGGCATAGGTGACCTTGTCATCTTCAGCTACGTTCGCGGAATGCAGCTTATGAATGATGCTACGGAGCCAGTCATCTGCATCGAGTGGCTCGATGGAATGATGAAAGGTAGGTGGGTGCAAGCGAATGAAGTCATGAATGGTTACAGACCCTTTGAACTGATGTGCGGTGTTCTCCTCGATACATGCCAACAAGCGGTTGGACTCACGCTTGTTCCTCTCCATTTCTAACATGAGCTCTGTCAACAAAGACGGTTCGGGAGGATCCTCATCCCTACCATCTCCGTGGCTCTGGCTACGGGCAATAGAACTTCGCTTAACTGAAGACATCCTGAGAAACGAAACCAAGGACGGAATCAGCATCATCTATAGGCTATAGAATGTAAGACAAGGAAATTAGTAACTCTCGAACTCCTAGGGCAATTCCGGCAGCATAACGGCAGTAAAATGCTCAAAATGAGACATCCTGCCAACAATGGGGTAGCAACATACTCAACATCACCACTCAAGGCTCTGAGATCATACTAAACAGGCTACACCGGAAGTACTCGAAAACAGGGGTATGACTCTGATCAACCAATCCTATGGGACTACGGAGTAGTAACACGTGATCCTGATAGACGGAAGAGAAGCCTAGTTCCTTCACCCCGTTAGGAAAGATAGGATGACTCAGATCAGAAGGCCATGAGGTATAAGGAGTAAAAAGAGCCTTACGTTCCTTCCCACAATCAATTCCCTTACATAACTAAAGAATTTCTAGACTCAACTTTGACCAGATTGGCTTGGTAATCCTATAGGCAGTCAGACTCTGATACCAAAGCTGTCAGGACCCCGACTCAATGTGACATCGATCTAGCATGTAACACCTCATATCACTTTGCGGCCTCACGCACGGTATTCCCACGGGTGTCGCCTTACCATGCCCGGGACCGTTTGCGCCTTTTGGCACACGTATATGATAGTGTCGCTAGCATCCATATGACAGAGAACCCGGGCTGACATGGCTAGTCGTGAACCCAAAGTGGCACTAACTTACAGGGACAGGCATACATGACCCAGCATCGAACGTGTCGGTCATCAGCGAGTGAATCCGGGCTGTAGCAACTGGGCTAGCAGGACTCCGGTAAACTAGGCTGTTGCGGGCTAACAGGACCCCGGTATTCATCGCGTGACATTTCCCCGAAGGGACAGACACAGGAACGAAGAAGGACACATGCCGGCCAGCCTAAGTGAGCCGGAGCAGTAGCAAGCTACCAGGGCTCAGTGGAAGCACTAGGAGACATTTCCCGGTAAGAGAGGCTACTAAGGATAAACAACTAGATAGTCAGATCCCACACATAGCAATACACATTACACGTACGCATAACATGCAAGTATGTGCTGTACAACATGGCATCACAGCATAACTCAACAACTCATATAGATAAGGCTCAAAGAGCCATCATAGCATTTATTGCAAACAGGGGTCACAAGACCCATCATACAGAGCATACAAGCAACAAGCGGAAGCATTACATGTCTGGGTACAGACATCTACAAATGAAAAAGGCTGAAGAGCCTGACTATCTACAACATCCGATCAAGATCGTAGCTGAGGTACAAGCTACTCGTCGAAGTCCACAAGACACTAGTTAGACTGAAGTCTCCGCTGCAAAAACATAAATAAAGCAACATGAGTACAAAGGTACTCAGCAAGACTTACATCAGATCCTATCATACATGCATTAGTATCAAGAGGGTAATGTGGGGTTTAGTTGCAGCAAGCCAGCTTTGACTCTGTGGCTAACCTGTTCTACGACTACCAGAACTTCTTTGAGGTGATATGGCGCACACGAGTCCACTAGTCACCACACAATACACTACTATGGATTCATCCACGTCTCCCTATGAGGAGGCCATCCATAGCACTCACACTTTTCTTGATCATTTTAGAGTATCCACTTCAAGTTGTCTATGTACCATGTAAGCATCCAAGAAGTCCATAACCGCGGACCCGACTATTCAAATAGATCATGTTAACCCTGCAGGGGTGTACTTCTTCACACATGCTCTCGCCACTTACCGCCATGTACATGTCATGTATCTCGGCAACCTTCAAGCGGAAGCCTGGAGAGGGTGTCGGCCACGACCTGACTAACCACACAAGACTCTAGTCCAGGTTTATCGCCTATTCGGGTTCCATCCGCAAGGAGATCCGGCCGGGGTTTCGCTCACGGCCCCAAACGATGTGAGCAGGGTTCCCAAGCCCACCATCCGGGTGCTACTTGGTACACCGTGCCACCTGTGCCTAGTCTGTCCCAAGCCCACCCTGCCGGGTGCCACTTGGTAGAAAAATAGCACTACCTACAAACACTAGAAACTAGTTGCGACTCCTGGACAGAGATCAAGTTGGTTAATAAGTCGAGAGGGGCACTTAAGCATTCCAATGTGTGGTAGTAGCTAGTCATTGGACAACATACACAGAACTTAGTGCTTAAGGACGGTTCCAGTGAGACAACCCACCATGTACTCCTACATGGCCTCTCACCGCTACCTTTACCAAATCGTGTTCACTGTCAGGACCCCGACTCAATGTCACATCGATCTAGTCTGTAACACCTCATATCACTTTGCGGCCTCACGCACGGTATTCCCACGGGTGTCTCCTTACCTTTGCCCGGGACCGTTTGCGCCTTTTGGTTCACGTATATGAAGATGTCGCCAGCATCCATATGATAAGGAGCCCGGGCTGACATGACTAGTCGTAAACCCAAAGTGGCACAGACTTACAGGGACAGGCATCCATGACCCAGCATCGAACGTGTCGGTCATCAGCAAGTGGGTCCGGGCTGTAGCACTGGGCTAGCAGGACTCCGGTAAACCGGGCTGTAGCGGGCTAACAGGGCTCCGGTACTCAATGCGTGACATTTCCCCGAAGGGACAGACACAGGAACGAAGAAGGACACATGCCGGCCAGCCTAAGTGTTCCAGAGCAGTAGCAAGCTACCATGGCTCAATGGAAACACTAGGAGACATTTCCCGGTAAGAGAGGCTACTAAAGATAAACAACTAGATAGTCAGATCCCACACATACCAAGCATTTCAATCATGCACACAATATGCTCGATATGTGCAAATACAACAAGGCATAACAACATGACTCTACGACACAAGTACTTTATTTAAAGGCTCAGAGAGCCATACATAACATACATACAAGTACGGGTCACACGACCCACATTCAAGTCATACAGTCATACAAACCAGCAGCGGAAGTAGCTTGTCTGAGTACAGACAACTAGTAAAATAAAAGAGGCTTGGAAAGCCTAGCTATACTACGTGGACCTTCACAAGCTCAGGTTTACCACCTGGGCCTTAGTCTACTCATCGATGTCAACGTCTACGAAGAACCCATCAGAAGGGGTTGCAGCGTCTTCTGGAAAATGTAAATTATAGCAACATGAGTACAAAGGACCCAGCAAGACTTACATCAGATCCTACATACATGCACATTATCAAGAAGGGTTGGTGGAGTTATTGCAGCACGCCAGCTTTGACTCTTGGCTAAACTATCCTACGAGACTCCAACTTGAAATGGTTTTGCGCACATGAGTCCACTACTCACCACTTCAATACACCACCGAGGATCCCCCTCCATCATCCTACGGAAGAGCCATCCTCGGCACTCACGCTTATCTTGAGATTTTTAGTAGTATCCATTCACTTGTCTATGAACTGTATAAGCAACCAAGTAGTCCTTTACCGCGGACGCGGCTATTCGAATAGATCATGTTAACCCTGCAGGGGTGTACTTCTTCATACATGTTTCCACCACTTAGCGTCTGCACACGACATGTGCTCGGCAGACTTCAAGCGAAAGCCGACGTGGGTGTAGACCACGACCTACCTAAACACCTAAGTCTCTAGTCCAGGTTTATCGCCTATCCAGGTTCCATCCGCAGGGAGTCCGACCGAGGTTTCCCATATGGCCCCGAACGATGTGTACAGGGTTCCCGAGATACCTAACGGGTATTCGATACACCGTGCCACGTACCTACCGCATCACAGCCCACCCCGCGGGTCAGCGCTGTCCACGGCCTCCAGTAAGCTACAAACACCAGAAACTACTTGCAACTCCTGGACAGAGGACTAGGGTGAATAAGAAGTCGAGCGGGGTCATATTTCAGGGCCCAATGCATGGTAGTAGCTGAATCTTAAATCACGCATACAGATCTCAGTTCTTAAGGTCGGCTTCAATGAAACAACCCACCATGTACTCCTACATGGCCTCTCATCGATACCTTTACCAAATCGTGTTAACCACATCACTCTCATTACCGACATGATCATTTCACTGTAGCCCATCACCCAGATGAACCAGACCTGACATGACTCTAAGCATAGCAGGCATAGCAAGGTAGGAACAATCAAATACATATGGCTCAATCAATTCCTACACATGCTAGTGGGTTTCATCTAATTACTGTGGCAATGACAGGTCATGCAGAGGAAATGGGTTCAACTACCGTAGCACACAGCAGTTGGAAACGCGTTGTCTTAATGCAGTAAAAGAGAGCAAGAGCGAGAACATGGGATTGTATCGATATGATCAAATGGTTGGTTGCTTGCCTGATGGATCGATGCACAGATACGGTTCTTCGCTAGGGTAATCACGGTACTCCTCGGAGGCAGAACCTGCCGCAAAGAACACCGATACACAACCATCACCAAACAATGTGCGACAATATGATGCATGCATGAAACATGGCAATATGAGTGTGTTGGGCTAATGCAACTAAAACCAGATGGGTTTGAATCAATTTGAACCAAAGATTCAAATTTCAAACTCATAAATGGCCCTTTAAAGTGTTTTATCTTGTTCTGCACTAAACCTCAAGTTAGTTTTTTTAAACATGCATGAAACTAGTATAGATGGATAGATTGGATTTTTCTGATCATTTTTCATATATAATTTGTTTGATTTGGAGCTATGGTTGAATTTATATGAATTTTTGAAGTTTGCAACAATTTCTGGAATTTATAAATCATTTTAGATTTATTTTAATTTCAGAAAAGGTTTACTGCGTCAGCATGAGGTCATGCTGACCTCAGCAAGTCAACAGACCCGGTCCAGGTCAAACCTGACGCGTGGGTCCAGGGTGTCAGTGGATAATTAACTAATTGAATTTAGTTTAAACTAATCTGGATAATTAGCAGAAGGGGGCCCCACCTGTCATTGACTCAACAGAGTCAACCAGGGCCCACCCGTGGTCAAAGTCAAAACGGCTACACCGGCGTTTAACCGCCGGCGAGCCCGATGCGGCGGCGGAAGTGGTTTTGGCTGTTCCGGCCACCAAATGGGGCGCGGAAGGCATCTACGTGGAGCTGGGGACGAACCGCGGCTCTTGGTGGAGTCAGTTGGGGTCGGGGTGGCCGGAGTTGGTGCCGGCGACGACCTAGGCGGTCACCGGAGTTCGGGTGAAGGCGAACTCGGGGCTAGGGTGTGCAGTGAGGTGCGGGAAGTGCACGGTTGGACTCAACGCAAGGTGGTGAGTGCGTTGGACACCGTGAGGTGGCCGGAGGATGGCCGGGAGCACGTCGGCGACGAGATCCACGGCGGTGCGTGCGGGTGATCTTTGTGCGGTGGCTACATGGCTCGGGGCGAGAGAGGAAGGGTAGGAGGGGTAGCTAGGCTCACAGAGCACCCGTAGAGGCCACCAGCGGGGTCGGGGACGAGCAGATGCGGCGACGGCGTTGAAAGGGATCTCTGGCGACGGCGAACTCGGGCGAGGTTGGTGCGGTGGACTTGGGCCTCACGAGCACGCGGGGCTCGGTTAGCTCGACGAAGTGGACGGCGGCGGAGCTCCTGGACACGATGGCGCGGCGTGGGGTTGACGGAGAGCGCGTCTACGACGATGGAGCGGCGGCGGTGGCGTCGGCCATGGCTGGGGAGCGCGAGGGGGAGGAG
>NC_057795.1:389433351-389457119 GCF_018294505.1 Triticum aestivum | reverse complement strand
GAGAGGGGGCGTCTGGGGGGTTCGGGGGAGAGAGAGGGGTCGATCCACGGCGTTAGCCGGGTGAGTGGAGCGGCGAGGCGGCGAGCAGGTGCGTGGCACCCATGCGGTGCTCGCCGTCGAGCACCTTGCCTGCCTGCCTGACCGGCAAGCAGCTCGCTGGCGCGGCGCTGGGCTGGGCCGGCAGGTGGGCCGGGTTGTAGGCGCCAGGTAAGTCCTTCCTTTCTGTTTTTTTTCCTTTTTCTATTTTTCTGCAACTTTGTTGAATTATTAAATATACCTAGGCAACTCCTAAAATCACCAAACTGCTCCTGGTCCAAAGTTGGAATATTTCCAACATGAAACATTTCAGTTTAGGAATATTTGAGCATTTGAAATATTTTATATAATTTTAAATGCCCAAATTCAAATACTTATCATTTAATTCAAAGATCCTAAGATGACCTAGAAAATGGTGCAACACTTTTGGCAGAGGTTCCGAACCAAGACCAAAATGATGGACATTTTAGAATGGCATTTCAGGTTCATTGAAATTATTTTTAGTAAACCCTAGTTGTTTCAGAGGGGGTGGGGGTTCTGACATCCCCATTTCAAGTTTCTGTTGAAAGAATAAACATGATGCAACACTCTAATGCATGAACTAGCTAGGGTGTGACAACTCACCCCCACTCAAAAGAATCTCGACCCAAGATTTGGGTTCCTCCGGGAAGAAGGTGGGATACTCGAGTCGAAGACGATCCTCCCTTTCCCAAGTTGCTTCATTCTCAGAATGGTGCGACCATTGAACCTTGAGAAACTTGATATTATGACGTCAGGTGGTACGCTCAGCTTGTTCGAGGATACGAACGGGGTACTCTCGATACGTGAGATTATCTTGGAGATCAAGCGTTTCGTGGTCTACTCCACGGATAGGATCCGAGAAGCAACACCTGAGTTGAGAAACGTGGAAGACGTCATGGACTCTGGAGAGATGTGGAGGTAGTTCCAATTGGTAGGCAACTTCTCCTTGTTTTGCGAGAATGCGAAAGGGTCCAATGTAACGAGGAGCCAATTTGCCCTTGATACCGAAGCGATGGGTTCCCTTCAGAGGAGTAACACGAAGGTAAGCCTTCTCGTCAACCTCAAAAGTCACAGCCTTATGTTTTCGGTCATATTGACTCTTTTGACGACATTGGGCTGTTTTCAACTTTTCACGAATGATGCGAACTTGCTCTTCTGCTTCCTGAATCATATCCGGGCCAAAGCATTGTCTTTCCCCGGTTTCTGACCAGTTAAGAGGCGTTCGACACCTTCGTCCATAGAGAACTTCAAAAGGGGCTTTGCCCAAGCTGGATTGATAGCTGTTGTTATAAGCAAATTCGGCAAATGGAAGGCATTTCTCCCACTCCATTCCGAATGAGATAACAGAAGCTCGAAGCATGTCTTCTAGAATCTGGTTGACGCGTTCCACTTGACCACTTGATTGAGGGTGGAAAGTGGTACTAAAAGAAAGGCGGGTTCCCATAGCATTTTGGAAACTTTCCCAAAATCGAGAGGTGAAAAGACTTCCTCGATCCGAGTTAATTTCCAAAGGAACACCATGGAGAGACACTATTCGGGAGATGTACAAATCTGCTAACTGACTAGCAGTTATACTCTCACGAACAGGTAAGAAATGGGCCACTTTGGAAAGACGGTCGATAACGATGAAGATAGCGTTATTCCCTCTCTTGGTCCTGGGAAAACCGTAATGAAGTCCATACCAATTTTATCCCATTTCCATTCAGGAATAGCTAGGGGTTGAAGGGTGCCAGCAGGCCGTTGATGCTCTGCTTTTACACGACGGCAGACGTCGCAATTAGCAATATACTGAGCAATTTCTCTCTTCATCCTAGTCCACCAGAACCTCTGGCGTAGGTCCTGATACATCTTGGTACTACCGGGATGAATGGTGAGAGGAGATTCATGAGCCTCCTTAAGGATCAACTGTCGTAGATGCTGGTTCTTGGGAACCACTAAACGGTTCTCAAGGTACACAACACCATGATCATTTGTGGAGAAACATCTAGGACCTCCGCTAGCAATGTTCTCCTTGATCTTAGATATTCCCTTATCTCGCTTTTGGCAGCGATGATTTGATCCGTAAGAGTAGGTTTCGCCACCAAGGTGGAAAGAAATCCTTGAGGAACAATGTGAAGGTTAAGCTTCCGAAATTCCTCATGGAGAAGCGGTTGACTTTGTTGTAACATCAGGTTGTTACAATAAGATTTACAACTTAGCGCATCAGCCATGACATTGGCTTTCCCTGGGGTGTTAGTTATTCCTAAGTCAAAATCTGTGATCAACTCGGCCCAACGTCTTTGCCTGAGATTTAAATCCGGTTGGGTGAATATATACTTCAGACTTTGGTGATCAGTGTAGATTTCGCAATGATTACCGAGAAGGTAATGTCGCCATGTTTTGAGTGCATGGACTACAGCTGCAAGCTCTAGATCATGAGTGGGGTAGTTTTCCTCATGTGGGTGTAATTGCCGTGAAGCATAAGCAATTATGTGTCGATCTTGCATGAGAATACAGCCTAGTCCTTGTCGCGAGGCGTCGCAGTAGATAACAAAATCCTTGGAAAAATCCGGTGGTACCAGTACGGGAGCAGAGGTTAAACGTCTTTTAAGTTCCTGGAAACTGTGCTCACATTGTGGAGTCCACTCGAACTTTTCATCTTTCTTGAGGAGTTCAGTTAGAGGTTTGGCAACTTTGGAGAAATTCTCGACAAAGCAACGGCAATAGCTCACTAGGCCAAGGAAACTCCGAACTTGCTTGACCGATTCAGGTGGAGTCCAATTAAGGACGGCTTGAACTCGCTCAGGGTTAACAGCAATGCCTTTACCAGAAATTACATGTCCAAGATAGGTCACTTCTGACAACCAGAATTCACATTTAGAAAATTTGGCATAAAGGCGATGCTCTCGAAGTTTCTTCAACACTAGCCTTAGGTGTTCGGCATGTTCTTCCTCGTTCTTGGAGTAGATGAGTATATCATCGAGGTAAACCATGGCGAATTTATCCAAATACTCCATGAAGATTGAGTTCATCAACCGAGAGAAGGTGGTTGGAGCGTTGGTTAAACCGAAGGACATGACGGTGTACTCGTATTGGCCATAACGAGTAACAAAGGCCGTTTTCGGAATGTCCCCGTTTCTGATTTTGATTTGATGGTAGCCCAACCTCAAATCCATTTTAGAGAAGACTGAGGATCCAGTGAGTTGATCATACAGGTCGTTGATCCTGGGGAGCGAATACTTGTTCTTAATTGTGACCAAGTTGACAGGTCGATAATCTACAACAATCCGGTCCGTACCATCCTTCTTCTTGACGGAGAGGACGGGGCAAGCCCAAGGAGATGAACTAGGTCGGATGAAACCCTTTTTCAAGGACTCATCGAGTTGTTTCTTAAGCTCGGCTAGTTCAAGAGGTGCCATCTTGTAGGGTCTTCTGGAAATCGGGACAGTTCCTGGAATGAGATCTATCACGAATTCGACATCTCTGTCAGGTGGAACACCTGGCAATTCCTCTGGGAAGACATCCGGAAAGTCACGGACTACCGGAACGTCCTCAAGGTCTGGCAAAGGGTTGGCGTTAAGAGAATATAACTGTCGCTTGGCTATTCGGGTCAAGACATTGACTATCTTCCCCGAAGGATGGGTGAGTTGAACAGTCCTAGAGAAGCAATCAATTTTGGCATGATGGGCTGACATCCAGTCCATACCCAAGATGATATTATTATCCGAAGATTTGAGGGCTATCAAAGATGCGAGAAAAACAAGTTTGTTGACTTGAATTTCATTTCCATGGCTTACTCTAGAAGTTTGCCATTTGGATCCCGGAGTTTGAATTACCATAGAGGTGGGCATCTCACAGAATGTGGTGTTATGCAAATGAGCATAACTCTCGGATATAAATGAATGAGATGCTCCTGTACCGAAAAGAACAGATGCCGGGTGGCAATTAACAAGGAGCGTACCGAGAACGACGTTGGGATCTTCTTGAGCCTCTTCCACAGAAACACAATTAACATGGCCACGAGCAGTGGTGGCCGACTTGGCATAGAACACTTTCCCTGTCGGCTTTCCGTGGCCAACAGTTTTTGCTGTCTGGTTGGGGTTGGTTTGGGGACACTCGCGCATATAGTGGCCTGATTCCCCACACTTGAAACAAGTCACGGAACTGGTACGTGGAGGAGCATTGTTGGTTGGACCACCATAGGGCTTGGCTGGTGCATATGGCTGAGCTGGGTGAGGCGCCTGGAAGGATGGCCTCGGTGTGAACCTGGGTGGCAGGGCAGTGTTAGGCACCCACATGCAGCGCTTCTGAGGACCAGCACCGGATGAGGAACCCAAGTCACGGTCATGCTTGCGTGTTGCTTCATAATCAGTCTGACCAGTCTCAGCACTGATGGCCTTGTTAACAAGCTTCTGAAAGATGTGCACTCATGCAGACGGAGGTCGCGACGAAGCTCAGGACTAAGTCCCTTACGGAACCTTGCCTGCTTCTTGGCATCAGTAGAAACTTCCTCCGTTGCATAACGGGCAAGGTTACCAAACTCCCTGCTGTAAGCGTCAACAGAGAGTCGACCTTGAGTGAAACTACAGAACTCCTCACGTTTACGGTCCATGAGACCCTCTGGAATGTGATGTTCACGGAAAGCCTTGCTGAATTCAGCCCAAGTAGTGACATGGTCCGCTGGGCGCATAGCTCCATAATTCTCCCACCATAGACTGGCGGGGCCTTCGAGATGATATGCAGCAAAGGTGACCCTATCAGCCTCAGCTACGAGTGCAGAACACAGTTTGTGAGAAATACTACGAAGCCAGTCATCAGCGTCGAGAGGCTCGACGGAGTGGTGGAACGTGGGTGGATGTAACTTGATGAAATCACTGAGTGACACCAAGTTAGTCCTCTGATGGTGTGCTGTGTTCTGTTCAATACGCTCCAACAAACGGTTGGTCTCCCGCTTGTTTCTCTCAGCCTCTAGCATAACTTCTGCCACAGAGGGAGGGTGAGGCGGATTTGTATCCCCAACTCTTCTGCCTTCGGCCTGCTCTGGAGGAGCAGCGTTGTTGCGGGTGTTGACCATCCAAGGAAAAACAAGACAATGGTTTAGTCCAACATGACAAGATTCTGACATAGAATGTAGAATGTAATGGACAACTCAGAATGCAAGATGATCATCCGTATGACATGGTAGATACAGAAACTACTTCTTTTATTCCATCGTCATACACACCATACGAGGTTTAGTACAAGACCAACAAGTACTACTACGGTGAGAGGAGTATTACATATCATCGGAGGCATCCCAAGCTCCTATACATTATTTTTCCTACACCCCCGGAATTACTACATGCTAAGTCATATTCCACAAGTCACGCAGGACGGTGGAAATACAACTGTTACAATACCTAGTGGTTCTACTACTATCTCAGTCATCTCCGTAGTAGTTCTCATAGAAGTCTTCTCCATAGCCTGGAAGTTCAACATGAGCATCCGGAAACAAACGGTCCTGAGGAGCCTGTGGACCAAAAGGGCTAGGGTGAGGTCTTGGACCAACAAACGGTGGCCTGCGAGGAACACGAGGTGGGGTGATGCCTCCCACATCACGCCAATCCATCATGTCCGGCAGAGCAGACCTAACAAGATACAGATCTCTCATATCCATGCATCCAGCTTGCACAGCCGGTGCAAACCGAGTCAAGGTGGCCCAATGATCGGCGCGGGTGTTGAAAAGCTCCATTCTCAAGGCCTGATTCTCTCGGTCCTTATCCTCGAGCAACTCAGCAGTGGTGCGAGTTAGTGAGTCCTCCTGACTGGGGTCAGCATAGATAGCCCGGAGATAACCGTGCGCTCCAGGAAGTGAAGCCGGCATATACCGGAAGTCGGTGTTGCGAAGCAGGCCAGTCCTAACTCGCATGATGGTTATCATAGAATAAGCCGCATCTTGCACAGCCATCTCAATAGTAACATCGAGCACATAGGAACAGTGAAGAGCCTCGGTAGAACCAGGATAAGAGGGAAATATCCGGACGGTGCAAAGATACTGGCTTTGGTTAAAATCTCGAAACTGCTCTTCGACCGTGTATTCGGGATACCAACGGTAACCCGTCTCGAACATCACTCGGACTAACATGGCCGTATGACCGGTCACACCAATGCATCAGGTCAGGCGAACCACTTGATTTTGGTCGCGAGTGGCCATCTGAAAGCACAACCATAATGCAAAGGCATTAGAATTTCTAGCAAAATTTCGACAGCATAACGGCTGTAAATGCTCAAGAAGGGTTTGAGACATTTATCAAAAAAATTGCATAGACGCTCAACAATATCATATCAAGATTCTGGGTCCAACTTATCAGCATAATAAGGTAGTAGAACTGAACTAGGCTTGTAGTCATCAAACCTATAAGGTACTACTGATTCGTAACACATGAACATGATAGAGAGAGAAGATGCTAATCCTTAATCCCCGGTAGAAGAATGGACTGACTCAGATCAGAATGCCATGAGGTAAAGAAGTAAAAAGAGCCTTACGTACCATCCCACAATCAATTCCCCTACATATAACTAAAGCATTTCTAGACTCAACATCGACCAGTTTGGCTTGGAGAACCTACAGGCAGTCCGGCTCTGATGCCAACGCTGGTATCAGAGCAACGCTGTCAGGACCCCGACTCAATGTCACATTGATCTAGCCAGTAACACCTCATATCACTTTGCGGCCTCACGCACGGTATTCCCACGGGTGTCGCCTTACCTTTGCCCGGGACCGTTTGCGCCTTTTGGTTCACGTATATGAAGATGTCACTAGCATCCATATGATAAGGAGCCCGGGCTGACATGACTAGTCGTAAACCCAAAGTGGCACAGACTTACAGGGACAGGCATCCATGACCCAGCATCGAACGTATCGGTCATCAGCAAGTGGGTCCGGGCTGTAGCACTGGGCTAGCAGGACTCCGGTAAACCGGGCTGTAGCGGGCTAACAGGGCTCCAGTACTCAATGCGTGACATTTCCCCGAAGGGACAGACACAGGAACGAAGAAGGACACATGCCGGCCAGCCTAAGTGTTCCGGAGCAGTAGCAAGCTACCATGGCTTAATGGAAACACTAGGAGACATTTCCCGGTAAGAGAGGCTACTAAAGATAAACAACTAGATAGTCAGATCCCACACATACCAAGCATTTCAATCATACACACAATATGCTCAATATGTGCAAATACAACAAGGCATCACAACATGACTCTACGACACAAGTACTTTATTTAAAGGCTCAGAGAGCCATACATAACATACATACAAGTACGGGTCACACGACCCACATTCAAGTCATAGAGTCATACAAACCAGCAGCGGAAGTAGCTTGTCTGAGTACAGACAACTAGTAAAATAAAAGAGGCTTGGAAAGCCTAGCTATACTACGTGGACCTTCACAAGCTCAGGATTACCACCTGGGCCTTAGTCTACTCATCGATGTCAATGTCTACGAAGAACCCATCAGAAGGGGTTGCAGCGTCTTCTGTAAAATGTAAATTATAGCAACATGAGTACAAAGTTACCCAGCAAGACTTACGTCAGATCCTACATACATGCACATTATCAAGAAGGGTTGGTGGAGTGATTGCAGCAAGCCAGCTTTGACTCTTGGCTAAACTTTCCTATGAGACTCCAACTTGAAATGGTTTTGCGCACACGAGTCCACTACTCATCACTTCAATACACCACCGAGGATCCACCTCCGTCATCCTACGGAAGAGCCATCCTCGGCACTCACGCTTATCTTGAGCTTTTTAGTAGTATCCATTCACTTGTCTATGAACTGTATAAGCAACCAAGTAGTCCTTTACCGCGGACGCAGCTATTCGAATAGATCATGTTAACCCTGCAGGGGTGTACTTCTTCATACATGTTTCCACCACTTAGCGTCTGCACACGACATGTGCTCGGCAGACTTCAAGCGAAAGCCGACGTGGGTGTAGACCACGACCTACCTAAACACCTAAGTCTCTAGTCCAGGTTTATCGCCTATCCAGGTTCCATCCGCAGGGAGTCCGGCCAAGGTTTCCCATACGGCCCCGAACGATGTGTATAGGGTTCCCGAGATACCTAACGGGTATTCGATACACCGTGCCACGTACCTACTGCATCACAGCCCACCCCGCGGGTCAGCGCTGTCCACGGCCTCCAGTAAGCTACAAACACCAGAAACTACTTGCAACTCCTGGACAGAGGACTAGGGTGAATAAGAAGTCGAGCGGGGTCATATTTCAGGGCCCAATGCATGGTAGTAGCTGAATCTTAAATCACGCATACAGATCTCAGTTCTTAAGGTCGGCTTCAATGAAACAACCCACCATGTACTCCTACATGGCCTCTCATCGATACCTTTACCAAATCGTGTTCACCACATCACTCTCATTACCGACATGATCATTTCACTCTAGCCCATCACCCAGATGAACCAGACCTGACACGACTCTAAGCATAGCAGGCATAGCAAGGTAGGAACAACACATACATATGGCTCAATCAATTCCTACACATGCTAGTGGGTTTCATCTAATTACTGTGGCAATGACATGTCATGCAGAGGAAATGGGTTCAACTACCGTAGCACACAACAGTTTGAAACGCGTTGTCTTAATGCAGTAAAAGAGAGCAAGAGCGAGAACATGGGATTGTATCGATATGATCAAATGGTTGGTTGCTTGCCTGATGGATCGATGTACGGATACGGTTCTTCGCTAGGGTAATCACGGTACTCCTCGGAGGCAGAACCTGCCGCAAAGAACACCGATACACAACCATCACCAAACAATGTGCGACAATATGATGCATGCATGAAACATGGCAATATGAGTGTGTTGGGCTAATGCAACTAAAACCAGATGGGTTTGAATCAATTTGAACCAAAGATTCAAATTTCAAACTCATAAATGGCCCTTTAAAGTGTTTTATCTTGTTCTGCACTAAACCTCAAGTTAGTTTGTTTAAACATGCATGAAACTAGTACAGATGGATAGATTGGATGTTTCTGATCAATTTTCATATATAATTTGTTTGATTTGGAGCTATGGTTGAATTTATATGAATTTTTGAAGTTTGCAACAATTTCTGGAATTTATAAATCATTTTATATTTATTTTAATTTCAGAAAAGGTTTACTGCGTCAGCATGAGGTCATGCTGACCTCAGCAAGTCAACAGACCCGGTCCAGGTCAAACCTGACGCGTGGGTCCAGGGTGTCAGTGGATAATTACCTAATTTAATTTAGTTTAAACTAATCTGGATAATTAGCAGAAGGGGGCCCCACTTGTCATTGACTCAACAGAGTCAACCAGGGCCCACCCGTGGTCAAAGTCAAAACGGCTGCACCGGCGTTTAATCGCCGTCGAGCCCGACGCGTCGGCGGAAGTGGTTTTAGCCGTTCCGGCAACCAAATGGGGCGCGGAAGGCATCTACGTGGAGCTAGGGACGAACCGCGGCTCTTGGTGGAGTCAGTTGGGGTCGGGGTGGCCGGAGTTGGCGCCGGCGACGACCTAGGCGGTCACCGGAGTTCGGGTGAAGGCGAACTCGGGGCTAGGGTGTGCGGTGAGGTGCGGGAAGTGCACGGTTGGACTCAACGCAATGTGGTGAGTGCGTTGGACACCGTGAGGTGGCCGGAGGATGGCCGGGAGCACGTCGGCGACGAGATCCACGGCGGTGAGTGCGGGTGATCTTCGTGCAGTGGCTACATGGCTCGGGGCGAGAGAGGAAGGGTAGGAGGGGTAGCTAGGCTCACAGAGCACCCGTAGAGGCCACCGGCGGGGTCGGGGACGAGCTGATGCGGCGACGGCGTTGAAAGGGATCTCCGGCGACGGCGAACTCGGGCGAGGTTGGTGCGGTGGACTCGGGCCTCACGAGCACGCGGGGCTCGGTTAGCTCGACGAAGTGGACAGCGGCGGATCTCCTGGACACGGTGGCGCGGCGTGGGGTTGACGGAGAGCGCGTCTATGACGATGGAGCGGCGGCGGTGGCGTCGGCCATGGCTGGGGAGCGCGAGGGGGAGGAGCTAGAGAGGAGAGGGGGCATCTGGGGGGTTCGGGGGAGAGAGAGGGGTCGATCCACGGCATTAGCCGGGTGAGTGGAGCGGCGAGGCGTCGAGCAGGTGCGTGGCACCCATGCGGTGCTCGCCGTCGAGCACCTTGCCTACCTGCCTAGCCGGCAAGCAGCTCGCTGGCGCGGTGCTGGGCTGGGCCGGTAGGTGGGCTGGGTTGCAGGCGCCAGGTAAGTCCTACCTTTCTGTTTTTTTTCCTTTTTCTATTTTTCTGCAACTTTGTTGAATTATTAAAAATACCTAGGCAACTCCTAAAATCACCAAACTGCTCCTGGTCCAAAGTTGGAATATTTCCAACATGAAACATTTCAGTTTAGGAATATTTGAGCATTTGAAGTATTTTATATAATTTTAAATGCCCAAATTCAAATACTTATCATTTAATTCAAAGACCCTAAGATGACCTAGAAAATGGTGCAACACTTTTGGCAGAGGTTCTGAACCAAGACAAAAATGATGGACATTTTAGAAGGGCATTTCAGGTTCATTGAAATTATTTTTAGTAAACCCTAGTTGTTTCAGAGTGGGCTGGGGGTTCTGACATCCCCATTTCAAGTTTCTGTTGAAAGAATAAACATGATGCAACACTCTAATGCATGAACTAGCTAGGGTGTGACATTCACACACTTCACTCTCAGCATCAGAACATAGAGCACTGCACTCAAATTCATTCCCAATGAATCGGACCTGACACACTCTAAGCAATAGCAGGCATAGCATGGTAGGAACACAACATGGCTCAATCAACTCCTACACATGCTAGTGGGTTTCAACTATTTACTGTGGCAATGACAGGTCATGCAAAGGAATGGGTTCAACTACCGCAGCACAAAGTAGCAGATGAATCGTTGTTGTCCTAATGCAATAACTGAGAGCAGGAGCGAGAGAGTAGGATTTTATTGGAATTAACAAGGGGGTTTGCTTGCCTGGTAGATCAGCAGAGGGGGCACTGCTCCTCAGACAGGTACTCTGGATCACTCTCTGGAGCAGGATCTATCGAGAGGGAACAATGTCGACAATCAAAACACAATCATATGCAACAACATGATGCATGAACATGGCATGTAGATGTGATGTTGTTTGAGCTAATGCAACTAGTATTCAATTGGTTTGAAGTCCATTTGAACCAAAGGTTCAAATGCATCTCCAAATAAGCTCTTTATATAAGCCATTTTAGTGTTTCACTTATACAGCATGTATAAGTTGGTTTGACATGCATGAAACTAGTACAGATGGGTAGATTGCATTTTTCTGATAATTTTTCATATATAATTTATTTCAATCTGAGCTACGATTGAATTTCTATGATTTTTTGAAGTTTAAAACATTTTCTGGAATTTCCTGATTTATTTTAATTCCAGAAAATATATTATTGCGCCAGCATGACGTCAGCACGACGTCAGCAGGTCAACCGGGGCTGACCAGGGTCAAACCTAACGTGTGGGGTCCACACGTCAGTGTCACAGTTAGTTAACAGGGGGGGTTAATTTATCCTAATTAAAGGATTAGTGGCGCTGGGGCCCACTGTCAGTGTCAGGGGTTAGATTAGATGGTGATTAGCTTAAGCTAATGGTGATTAGCTTAAGCTAATCAGCTGGCCGATAGGGCCCACCCGCCAGGCCGGTGAGGTCGTCGGCGGCGACCTCAGGACGCGGCGGCGTCCGCGTTACAGGCCACGGGGGCGGCGACTAAGCGCACCGGGGCATAGCCCGGGCTCGTCCACAGCCAGCGGAGCAGGTAGGGGGAGCTGGGGTGGCTGGAGCTCGACGGAGCGGAGCTCGGGGCGGCGGTCGGGGCACGGCTTCGGCGGCAGAGGGGCTAGAGGGCGTCGGAAGAGCAGGGGAGAGGGGGGTTCGACAGCAGGGCTCACAGCGGACCTGCAGGGCTGCTCGTTGTGGCCGGGGACGCATTGGAGACAACGACGCGATGATGGCGATCTGCGGCGGCCGGAGGCGAAGACGATGGCGATGGCGGCGCTCCAGGGCTTCCCGCGTCACGTGGCTCGACGGGGAGGTAGCAGACGGCGGCGCGGAACTTGCAGGCACAGAGAGAGAGCGAGGGGGAGGCGGTGGCCGCGGTGGTGCTTGTCGGTGGCGACGGCGTTCGGCTTCGGGAGAGAACGAGGGGGGAGGAAGAGAGAGCGAATGCGAGGGAGAGGAGAGGAGAGGTGCGGGACGTGTGTGGCGTCGTTCCAGGGCGTCCAGGGCGACGAGAGGGAGAAGCAGGAGGTGGCCGGGCGCGTGGCCGCGGCCGGCTGTGGCGCGGGCATGCACCTGCTTGGCGAGGGGGAGAAGACGACAGAGGAGGAGGCGGGCTGGGCCAGCTGCTGGGCTGCACGGTGCCGGGCCAGCACAGGAGCTGGGCCGCAGGTAGGTCCAGGTAAGGTTTTTCCCCTTTTTGTTTTCTTTTCTATTTTCTGACATTTGTTTTGGTTTAATAAAAATACTAAACCATTTTATTTCCTTATGCCAATTTTTATAGAAGCTAGTTATATTATTCCAGAGCTCCTTTATAAATGGCATAATTTTTGGACAATATTTTATATATATAACAATATATATCCAAAGCAAATAATTACTGCATTAATTCCAAATGCCCAAAATAAATACTTATGAGCTCCTAAAAATATTGGTTTGATTTTTATCTCTTTCCAATATTTTCAGGGAGCAACATGAGCATTTTCTTGGACCTTTTTGGAGCAATTTTTATTTGGGTCATTTCCAGAATGATTCTGAGGGTTTCACAAATCCTCATTTCAAAATTAAATGTAATTTAAACATGATGCACAACTGACTAGCTAGCCTTGAGCATACCAGAACTAGGGATGTGACACGGAGGAGGCCGCGAGGCGGGGCATGCGCTGAGGCACCGACGGAACCGACCCCGAGGCGGGGGCGCTCGGTCCGGAGGTCAGCGGGCGGAGGCCGGCACGAGGCGGCGCAAGGGAGCGGAGGCCAGCACAGGGATGGCCGGCCCTGGGGCCGGATGCAGGTGCGCGCAGGGGCCGGAGCCGGCCTTGGATAGCCGGCACGCGGGCGGAAGTTGGTGTAGAGCCAGTAGGCCGTCGGGCGACACGGCCTGCAGGCGGCGTGAGAGGCAGCCTGGCATGGGCGCAGTCGGTCGGGCTAGGATGGGCCTGCGGCCGACGCAGATGCGCACGCGAGGCGTAGTCGGAGGGGAGGTGAGGCGGAGGCCGGATCTGCGACGCGGAGCCGACGTGGGCAAACGCGAGGACGCGTACGCGCTGCGGGATGCAGAGGCGGAGCACAGATGACGCAGTTGTTCGCGGAGTGGAGGAGGCGGCGCAGGAGGCCAGGGCCGGCAGCATGGTGCAGCAGCTGAGGAGGCGGGTGCATGTGCGTACGGAGGAGCTGGGTGGAACGCAGCTTACAGACCCATGCTGGAGAGGAGGGGGTCGCGAGCGCGCAGGCGAGGCCGTAGCGGGCACGGTGGGCCGCAGGGGCGCACGGGAGCAAGTGTGGCGCGAAGCTGCGGCTGCGGCGGAGCAGTGCGGTGTCGAGGTCGAGCCACTGTCCGGGCCATTTCTAACCATTGCCTGGCCAATATCTGACTGTTCTACAAAAAGCGTATGGGCAACGTATGAGTAGTGCACGGGGAATTTCTAGATTGCATCTGGCTAGTGCGTAACCATGATATGGGATTATCTGGGTACTCTCTGACTAATGTATAGGTAGTGTGTGGATGATGTATGACCACGGTTTGACTTGTGTCTAGCTAGCTTGCATAGATGGTATATGGAGGAGCGAACGCGCGTTTCGGCCGGAGCAAGGTGCAACGCGGAGGGGAGCAAACGAGAGCGGCGCGTGGATGGATGCGGTCGACCGAAGCGAGGCACCTCAAGCGGCGCGCGTGCGGACGGACGGCCAGCGTCGCAGCAATGGTGACGAAGAGGCCGACGGCGAGGGTGCGGCGCCCCTCGCAGCCGCTCGGGGGGCGTGTCGATGTTGGGCCCCCGAGCGCTACCGGAGAGACGACGGCGACACCGTGGTGATGATGGCGAAAGGGGCAGCGCCCGGACTGCGAAACCAGTAGTAGCGTGGTAACATAGTACCAACCCACGGTGGGTGCCAACTGTCGTGGTATTCTCACGGGGGGGGGGGGGGGGTAACGCCCCGAGACCGACGCTTCAGAAGACTTCCAGCTATTTCGAGTTTTGCCATGTGTATTTTGTGCTTGCTCTTTTATTTTTGCATTGCATCATGTCATCATGCCATCATATCATTAATTTTAAAAACTCATCTAAATAAATTGTATGGATCTTCGATCCATTTAAACCGAGGGAACTCACATGGTGACTTCTCTTTATAACATACCCTCCCGATATTTAGGGAGATATTATAAAATATTCCATTGTTTTGGAATCACCATGAACCCACTTGCATATTAAATCCCTTGGCCTTTTCTTCTTCAAGTTTTGACTCTCTAACCTTGCCAATAATTCTTTTATCATATTCGGGAGCTCCATCAAAAATCCGACCATTTTTAGACCTTCCTTTTATCAAGTCCTAGTTCAAACCCATTTGAATTAAATTCAAATGAGTTTGAATTTAAATCTTGCAATCATGGCCTTTCTATTTTTCTTGGATCAAACTCATTTTTGTGAGTCCGGGAAAATTATCCCCTTGCGCTTTTTCTTCCCCTAACCCCTCTTTCTTTTCTTTCTTAATCTCTGTTTTTTTTCTCTTTTCTTTTAGTAGTGAGAGAGAGCCCAGCCTAGCAGCCTTGCAGCCCAGCCAGGCCTCTAGCCATTTCCTCTCCACCTGGGCCGACCCAACCGGCCTCTCAGGCCCAGCCGCAGTGCCGGCTGCTAACCCTAGCCGCACCCAGCGCTCTCTCCCGATCCCCCTCTCCCCCTCTCGATACCCTCTAGAAGCCTGTCATGCCCCGTCGCTCGCCTGACTGCTCCTTCCCTCGCCCGTCTCCGGCTAGGTCCGAGGCCTAGGGACCGGGTCCTCCTCGTCTCGGCCATCCCCGTCGTCTGCCCCGCGCGCCAAATCCATCGTCGTCGTCCTGCTTCACGAGGACGAGGATGAGCCCTTGCCTCCTCGTCCGATCGACCTCCAAGCCACCACCTTGCATGTCGGGTGGTGTTCATCCGCCATGGATGCAAGGCCGACCCGCTGCTGCTTTGACCTCCCCTAGATTCAACTCTTTTCCAATGAACAGCAACCGCGTATGTGCAGCACCACCAAGTTTTGCCTCTGTACACTCATTGGGGTTGACCGTGGACATGTGCCTGGTGTTACTTGGATTCGTCAAGGATGCCGAGACCCGAGGCCTTTTGGTGTTGCTTTGTTTTGGAACGCCAAGTACCTCGACGCCGAAGACCTGTGTACAACTACCGCCGCCGCCGTGTACCACTACTTCCACTACTTCCACTACCGTCGACATGTACGACTACGAAACATGAACGACTACCGTCGCCGAGACCGCAAGTACCACGACAACCCCGAAGGGATTCAAATCCGTCAAGTTCATCTACGAAACGAGTACCACTACTTCCCACGACGACCCGTGAACAACTACTTCCTCTACACCGCTTTGAACTCGTTCCACTCCAAAACGCACGCTTCGAAGGTATAATCCGAGACGACCGCGATGAGATGCCCTTGCATGTGTTGTATGAGATGTACCATATGTTTGCACCGTGTCCGAGTTGTCACTCGTTTTCCATGCCACTATCCCGTGGGAACCCGGTAGTCGGGAGCACCCCACCATCTCTAGCATGTTGCGCACATCCGCACGCCTCCTTTTGCACCGGTATCTCCGTGAGCTACCGGAACCGATATGTTGCCATGGCACCATTTCTGTTTCACCGCCGTGGCACCCTTTTCATTCCGCCATGGTGACCAAATGCTTCATAACATGCTCATGTCAACATTTTCATAAAAATTGCATAAACTTGTATATGTCATCCGCATCATGATAACAACAATTAAAATGCTTAAAGATTGTGTTTGCTTTAAACTACTAAATAACACATGGGGATTTTCCGGAATTGTTGTTTGTTGTTTCCGGCCTCATTTAAACTTGCCTAAATAGTTAGTTCAATTATGCATCACCTCTTGCCATGCTTAACAACATTTAATATTGTTGGTTTGCCTAACCGAGAGAGAACTAAATAATTGATGTGGTGTTCCGTCAATATGCAACTCGTTGCATATTGAGCTCCACTTAACTTGTAGTATTGTTTGTTGCACTTTGCCATGCCATGCCTCTTTAAGCCGGACATGCATCATATTTGATTGTGCATCATGCCATGATTATGCTTGTGTTGTTTGTTTCACTACTAGAAATACCACTACTAATGGCGCACCTATTATGGCCATTAATGGCGCATCACTGGTGCGCCACTGACAGCACGCCATTAGTAATTTTTACTAATGGCGCACCAGCTGGTGCGCCATTAGTATCTGGTATACTAATGGCGCACCACCTGGTGCGCCATTAGTATATGCGAGGGTGCGCCATTAGTATGCCTCCCAGTTGGCATGTACACCCAGGTGCTTTGGCATTCTAATGGCGCACCACCTCTGGATGCGCCATTAGTAACCGCAACATACTAATGGTGCACTACCCGGTGATGCGCCATTAGTATGCACTGTCATACTAATGGCGCACTGTCGTGTGATGCGCCATTAGTATGAATATTAGGTTTTTTTTATTTTTTTATTTTCTGTTTTTTGCACAGGTTAAAAAATGTATAATTTGACAAAATATAGACAGCACACATCAACAATAGATTCATCAAATACAATAGAAGATTAGTCTTTGAATACAATTCATCATATTAGTCTCCGAATACAATTCATCATATTAGTCTCCGAATTAAAAAGACCGAACAAAGATAGAACATTATATTACAAGTCTCGAGACCGCGAGTAGCGAGTTTGTCTTCGCATTACAAGTCGATATCGATCATCTAAACTACCATCACATAGAAGAGAGCTGCGGTCATCACGATGAGCATCATCACGATGAAACTCGTCTTCATCCGGTTGCTCCAACGCTCCCTCCCCTCTCCCGCTAGATAGCGGGCGTATCTAGATTCGGCCTCGGCCCTAGTGGTGTACCCTTTGTAACTGTTACCGCTGAATCGGTGAACCTGTCTCCGACACTCCTCCCAGTCATCGTAGACTCCGGGAACCTTACCCTTGTATACGACATACGTCGGCATCACTATGCACTAGCCAAACGAAACGTTAGTACCAATTCACAGACAATACATAAGCAATATATAATTATGCAACAGAACGATCGGAAGAGAAAAGCAAGACATTAATAGCATCGATTACATCTAAGTTGAACGACTCTCAAAACCAAAGAGACATACTACAAGTTCATTAAAGTTTAATTACAACATGAGCCAATCGATGTTTCTGAACTAGACAACTCGAATCAAGGGACCGGAGCATGGATGAAGCCGCCATCTATCGTGGGAGTCATGAAAGAACGGGCGTTGTCATCCTGCATTTGTAGCATTGTGTCGATGTCACTGTTGGACGGTTGATTTCTAAGGTAGAACTGCCCCGAGGTACGAAGGACATCTTGATGGATGATTTCCGCAAACTCCGACTGGATGCGAAAGAATTCTTGTCGGAGGTCCGCGTCCTGGATTGCCGACACGCTCGCGGCCCAATCTTGGAGTTTACTCAGTAGCAGAAGTTGATGATGGTCCCGTACGATCCCCCGCATGTGATGGATGGCGTAGTAGGCACCCTTCTGACCGCCAGGCGGCTGCTTGACGCAGCAGAACGTCGTATTGTGGGAGAACACGTGCTTTCCGTACTTACGAATAGGCCTGGTGAAGGTGCCTCCAGATTGGGCGTAGCCGGGGAGAACATCATCAAGAACCTTCTTGACATTTGTGTAGTCTACGTTCGACTGACGGTCCGGGTCGAAATACATGGCCATGGAATATTTGGGGCTTAGGAGGATGAGCGTGCAACATGTGTCACTGCAGAAAACACGGAATGTTAAAAGAAAAATGATCGAAAAGTAAGAATTCATATGTTACGGGCCGGTTGAGGGGAGGACTTACTCGGGAAAGTAAGGCACGAGGAAGTTATCCTTATCTTGGTTTGCCAGAATGACTCCTTTGAGGTAAGAACTCGCGACTTGCCGGTCCCCAGCGCATGTAGAAGGGGTCGACTATCACGATGTCCGGGGTCTTGTCGCGAATGATCCGCATCTCCATACTCAGCGAAAATAGCCGAACGAAGGTGTAGTGCAGCGGATGAAGGTTAAACATAGCAAAGATGTCATCAAACCGCAGGACGATCGTACCCCCGATGTCGCCATCCACAAAGCCCTTGCCCTCTGGCACCTTGGCCACGAAAACCGGGTATGCCACATCCTTCTCTCTGAGACGCCGCATAGCACCGGTTGCAGCATTGAGCATATTTGGTGGTAGCATCGCCCTACCCGCCACATGCACCCTCCTCGAGATATCCTGCGGTGAAGGTGGCCCGTCCTGAGCACGGATCGTACTCGGTGCCGGCTGGCTCGCACCCTTCTTAGTCTTTCTTTTGCGTGCCTTCTTCTTCTCCTGTAATGGGACCGAGTTCTGCTCACAGACCGCCTTCTTGAGTGTGTTGGGGCTGATAATATTTCGCACCTCGCCTATCTAAGGCTCGGTGAAGTCGGCAGCTGGAGGCGTCTCCTGAGAGCTGAACGCCAGACGGCGCCTGTTGCAACTTGGCTTCTCCGCGGTACGAGCTAGATCGCACACGTCTTTTGTTGGGTTTGGTTCTTGAGAAGGAGGCCCCATGAAGTCGCCATCGTACCCATGCTCGGCAAAGTACTGATCGACATTGCCAAATGTATCATCGTCGTCGTCGTCGTCGTTCTGATCCTGTGCCATATGCATGTTTGGATCCAGTGGCATAGGGATGTCCGGCACCGTTACGGCAGTCTTGCCATGGGGCCGACTTGGCGCCGGCACGACTGGCGGTGTTGTCTTTGGGGTGGTGTCCCCCGCCCCCAAACGAATCTGGCTCTTCGGCCAATGCAGGGGCCAGCTCAGGCAGGCGCTGAGGGTCATCACGTCATCATCGTCGGCCCCGACGGGTCGAATCGGAGGTAACAAGTCGTCGCAGCCTGGCAGCACCCGAACCAGTTGAACCCTAAACAAGTTGGGTGGCATCTGGGTACCGTGGAACAAGGGGTTGCCCGGTTGAACGATTTTGCCCTTGGCGACATCGACCAACTCGTTGTTCACGAAGTGGAGGAGAGTGCACGAAACGTCGGTGGCACCCTGCGAAAACATGTAGGGCGTCAGGGATGCCCAGTCAAAGGCAAGGAGATGAAGTCCTCGGCCGAGAGAGGCTTAATTAGTTACCGTGATGATGGCGTCGAGCTCGGCTAATGTCGAGGCACCGCCAACGGCGGGCGTGCAGTTGACGGAGCGGCCGCTTGCTGAAGAGGTGCCGGCCGGCGTACACCCGGGTGCATTAAGCTCCCGTGCCGGCGTCGGAGACACCAATGCCGCCTCCGCCGGAGGCACCAATGGCCCCGCCATCGCATTATGCGAGTTGCTGGCCGTGAAGCTAGGAATCGGGGGCGGCCCCTGTTGGCCGCCCGCAATCCACGCACTCAACCCCGAGATCAAGGTAGGCACAAGGGCGGTGATCGTCTCTCCGAGTCGTTGTTCCACTTGCTCTTGGACAATCTCCGGAATCTGCGCCACCTGTGCCTTGAGTTCTTGAACCTCTCGCGCCTGGCTTTCCGAGCTGGTCTTTTTCTCCTTCCGCACACCAGCGGTATAGTATGACCCCCATTTTGTCGACAAGCCTTTGCCGGCCACACGACCAGCTGACGTCGGCTTACTGAGCTTATCCTTGTTCTTCATTATATTCAACCCCCTATTTAGAGTGGTGTCCCAAGGGTTTCTCTGAGTCGACCCCGCGCTACTGCTTTCAGTCGCCTGCGGAAGGAATGTGAACCATTTAGAAATTTGGCTTCATTAATTAGAATGCAACCATATGGAGCTAATTACGCGGGGGTGTATTCCTTACCAGAACAAGCTCAAGCTTCCTGGTCTTCGGATCCGTGGTAAGCTCCTTTGTTTTCGGGTCCTTCTTGTACCGGGCCCTGACAAAGTTCCTGGTCTGCTTGTCACCGTATTTATCGAAGAGGGGCGGTAGGCCTTGCTCGGCACGGTCCGCCTCCTCCTTGTCCCATATAGGCTCCGCCACTCTGTAACCGCCGGGACCGAGTGTGTGTTCCCCTATGTTCAGCTCCCGCATTTGTTTCCCCCACTCACTTGATTGGGAGCTTGCGGTGCTCGAGCAATTGATCTTGAAGTCGTTGTAGTGATCTTCGGTGATGGAAGGATTTTTCTCCTTGATCTTCTCATAACTCTCACCTTTCTCGATCATTCTCTTCACATTGCTTTTCCAAGTAGACAGGGCCTTGCTCATCTTCGTGAGGGCAACATTGTTCACTTTATTCCCTTTGAGGCTTGTGTTTTCGAATTCAGCAGGGAACTTGTATCGTTCGTGCAGCTTCGTGAAGAGGAGGTGGCGCAAATTCCCCCGGTCAGGATGCCTCAGGTTCTCGGTGTTGATCGAGATGGTGCTCCGGACAATGCACCCGAGCTGAAGCGAGTACCCCTTGACTATTCGTTCGGGCGCCGTTGGATTCCCGTTGGAGTCCACTTCAGTAACTTCCTCCTTGAGGGTGCGGAGCATGATCGGGCGCCGGTCCTTCTGTTGCCTCTTCGGCTGGCTGCTATCTGTGCGTGCGCCGCCATCATCAGTGGTGGCATCCTCGGCGGCACCATCAGTGGTGGCATCAGTGTGGTCATCCTCGGCGGCACCATCCGTGGTCTCAGGATCGATGGGGAAGGCGGCGGCCTCATACAAGTGAGGTTGTTCCTCCATCTCCTGGGACAGCTCCCAGAATGCCTTGCCGCCCGAACCCCCGGCCTCATCGTTGTGGGCCATGTTTCTCTCTAAATAGAAACAAAGTTTGGTCAAAAAGTTGGTTATTGTCAAGGAACAAGATCATGGTCTCATCATTTAGGGTTTGTCGACACCGAGGCATCCTAAAATCTAAGCTTTTATCATTGAGGGTTTTTCGACGCCAAGGCAGCCTAAAAGCCTAACTTTTCATCATTTCGGTTTTTATCGACACCGAGGCACCCTAAAAGCCATGCATTAGTCACAAGTACGCCGGGGCACTTGATCCTACTTAATTAACTACTAAGATACCCCAGCCCATGCATTAGTCACAAGTACCCCATATGTCCTATTTTTAGCAAAGTCATGCTAAAATTCACAGAAAATTTCAGCATGACCTTTGCTGAAAATAGGACATATGGAGTACCTGAATTTGCTGGAACGGAAGTTAATCGACATTCCAGCAAACTCAAGGGCCTCTCGGGTGGACAAGGCAAAAAAGGCCTTCATCACAACATGCAAAAAAGAGAGAGTCACGGATAGTGACATGATACATTTTCATAAAAGCTTGTGGAGCCCGGGGCATCTGAACATTAAGCCCGACTAAGGTGCGCCTGTACCACACCTTAGTATTCTGCAGGACTACACACTGTACCAAGAACTGATTGTCGCTGCTACTATTTATTGGACAGCAGTATCTTGCAGAACAAGAGATGCTAAGTTTTAAATCATATATTTGCATTCTTATAAAGTTAATAATCACTGAAATAGGCATAAAGCTGTAGCGACCTTGCCCAAGTAAATCCAGTTATCTGTTTCTAGGAAAGAACATTGGTCATTGCAGTGTGAAACCTGAGAAACACAGCACTGACCTTAATCATATATACATATTTGACCAGACACATCAATCAAAGCAGCCTTGCAATATTATGTTCCAGTGCAGTAGAAAATTTACATCAGACTAATTAGGTCCATCTTCCTTTATTTGAGATAGTTAGCTGGAACTTATGAGTAAAACACAAGTCTAATACCAGCGAAAAAATCTAGCATCTTAACCATTAATTTGAGATAGTTTGGTTTGGTGGTTTCAGTTTCCAGCCTGATTGGTGATGGTAGTTTGAGTTTGAGGTACCAGTTTAATCTCCAGATTCATCATAGCTTAAGAAAATGTTGTGCTAACTGCAAGTCAGACAACATCTCAATCTCAATCTCAAACTCAATCTCATCTCATCCAGAGGAGAGTGACAACCAAATCAACGGAAACAATTATGGTACCCATTAAACTAGGAGACAACATTCAGACGCCAGCAGCCATTAAACCAAATCAAGCAACCAAATCAATCAGGCCCTGTTTGATAGTAAAGTATTTTCTAAGTATTCTAAGAATACTGCAGTTTTTTCAAATATCATAGTTTTATTTACTGTGACCTGTTTGGTTAGCACTAAATATTGTGTTATTAAAACTAGAGTATTCTTATTAAAACTAGAGTATTCTTAAGTAATTTCTCTGCATATAAACTAGAGTATTGTGGATCATCTTTTTCTGTCTTACTGCTACAGGTACAGTGGGATGTGAGCTGCAAAGGAAAAAGAAGAAGACTTAATTATTAACCACTGCTAGTTAAGATTTACTTATTCTGTAAAGTCACCAAAATGAGGAAAGCTTTTTAACAATAAACAATGGAAATATTTAAGACTTGGCATAGAAACAGCAGCGCTCAGTACCATGGACAACCACCCTTACTTAAGTTTGCAAAGTCATCAATAGGACAGGATTTCACAAAGTTCACACCCCCGCCCCCCTGTCCTTGAACAGGGTATCTCTACCTGTAAAGAGGCTGTCCGGCATACATATCAAAGCAAAGGAAAGTAGATCCCTTCAACACTTGGATCAACAACAACTTATAATCCTTTCATGGAATCTCTCTAAAATTTATTCTTGTTCATAGCCAGAATAGTTGGATCTTCAAGTCAGAAGCTTTGCATTTTAGTCCCCCTTTAACACAATTTACATAAATACATCACAAGGGACCTTTAATCTCCTAATGTTAGCAAAAACTGAAGTTTTATAGACCTTTTCCTTTTCCAACCTTGTAACTGTTTGTACATAATTGAAAAAAATACCATAGAACGCTTGTTCTACGGTCAGGACCTCAAGAAAAAAAATTACACAATAAAGCAAAAAAAATCACATGAAGAGGTGCTTCCCACACCCTGTACTGGCTTCTCTCCCTCTCCCCACAGAAATAAAATACTCCAGTGTAAACCCAATTATCGGGAATTAAAATGCCGCTGAGTTATATAACCAAACCTCTTAAGAATAAACGAAACAGTAGGTGATAACATCAATGGTTGTTCTCTAGCGGTGGGCATCTTGCAATAAGAAATTCTAATTATTTGAAAACTAGCAGATAACATCGACGCTACTAATTGTGAGTTTCCATGGTGTGGGGTTCTTTTAGGTGCTTCTGAATGTTTGAATGGAGTTGAAACCTACTCCAGAAACTAAACTACACATAACATTTTGTGCAGCTGTAGGTATATCTTGATGCAAGGTAGTCGACTTAGTCACTTGCAAATATCATTCTCAAGATGACTGATGAGACATAACAAATGTGAAAAGCCCCCGCAAAAAGGAAAAAAGGTATGTGACAATTGATTACTGCAAAATCTCATGATAAACCAAAATATTACACATGGTGCATTGTGAAACTAATATA